>NC_077230.1:67496277-67673777 GCF_027887165.1 Monodelphis domestica
GCCAAGTTAATCCATCCCCTATGCTACTATAATAGATAAAAAGAACCTCGACTTTTCTAATAGCACATCTTTAAATCCCTTCATTACTGAGCTAGGAAGAGTGTCAAATCTTTTCTTGCTATGTGTGTAATAATGAGCCTAGGCAAAAATTCCTTATCTCCCTGGTTTCTATGCACTAAAGAAGCTTATTCATTCCCTTATCCTTTCCCACGTGACTTGGCTCCATGTTCCGTTCCAAGGAAAAATATATGCCCCTTCTTATTTGTAAGGCCTATTACTTTCACCTGTGACTCATATTCGTTATCTCACTTGTCACAGGAACTGGTTCAACAAACACATATATTCAGCCGTACACTGTCTCCCCGGCATCTCCCATATTGGCAGGAACGGAGCGAGCAGATGAAAAGCATCATTTAAACCTGGGCACTGAAAAGCCTTTGCCTGAAATTGAAAGGGAGCAGCAAGTCCTAGCCACATCAGAGGCACCTGGGTAGTGCTTTTCTAAATTACATTCCATCCCCTTGTACTTGATGTGCAGGCACATTTACTAGCTCCTTGCAGACACAGTCTCATTACAGGTTATGCCTTGAGAGTGTTTTCCCAGAGTCAAGCTTTCAGGATGTGGCCAGGGGGCTTTGAAAGCATGGACAACCACTGAGACTGAGCTCTCTGCGAGCCGCTCAGACTACTTGGAAGCCCAAGAAAGACCTCCGCATGGACAAATGATGGCGGGTCCCCATCATAGAATGTGGGCGACCGCAAGGGATCGTTGAGATGATCTGGTCCAACCCCTTCCTTTTTGCCACATGAAGAAAGTGAATACACACAAATGAAATTACTTGCCCATGGTCATACAGCTAGCAGAATTTGGCAGAGAAAACCCAGATCACAGATCTCCTGAGTCTCAATGAATGACTCCTTTTATTACAACAGAGATGCCTCTATTGTGTTAGTTCATGATTAGGAAATGCCACTGAGATGTTCTAATGGAGTGGGTGCATCCAAAATAATTTTTTTTAGCCACAATCAGAATGGCTGGAAAAGGGTACTATGCTTCAGACTACTAGACATTTTGGAAAGGAAAAAGCGCATGTTGATAAACCTCCTCGTTATTGGTTGACATTGATTAAGTTATAAAGATTTGTCCAGCTGAATTAGATCCAACTGAATTGGTGAACTTGTTGTCAGTAGTAAATATGCCAGTCATTAAGTGCCTGAACCCATCACAACAAATGTTTGACTTAATGAGAACCCAGATCTGCTGCAAAGTCGCCATCTAGTAAATTTGTGTGATAACTTGGGCTCATTTTTACAGGTGGAAAATGCAATGTACTTCTCTTCCTTTCTGAATCTCTTCAAAAATTTTTGATACTCAATTAACTCCAGTGACTACTATATAAATGGAGATTTGAACCCCAGACTTCAATCTCCAGAAGTCCTTGGTGTTTCCCAGAATTCCCTATAATCTCACCTGAGTCCCCAAGTTGGCAAGATCACAATTGGTATTTAATTGGCAGTAACGCCTCCCTCTCTCGCTTCCATTCTATTACATATGATGTAGTAAGTAAGCTAAACATGGGGATTCTGAATTGCTAATCAGCCATGGGCCCGTGGTTATTTTTGTGTCTTTCTTTATTCTTTGATTTCTAATAATCCTTAATAAACTCATAAAATATAATATTTTATTATGAGATATAATTTAATTGCTACACTTCCTAGCACCTCTAGGAGCAAATATAAAATCTTTTGATGTTCAAAGCCTTTCTTAGCCTTCTTTTAACCCCATCTTTCCAGTCTTTAGACTTTTCATGAACAAACCAAAAAAAAGACGACCAACTCTTTAAACCTGTGACTCTTGTCATCTTCCTACTGCTTGAACACGTCACTCCAACTACCAGTTCTGAGCATTTTCCCTGGCTGTCCCTACCATACTCAGAACACTCTTCCCCCTTCTCCTCTCCATCTGCTGGCTTCTCTGCCTTCTTCAAGTCCCAGCAGAAATACTATTTTCCATATGAGGTCTATTTTGATTCCCCTTAATTTAGTGCCTTTTGTTGTTGCTATGTCTCATTTATCCTGTGTGAAACTTGGTTGTATGTAGTGGTTCAACTGTTGTCTCCTTGATTAGACGCTGAACTCCTTAAGAGCAGAGATTATCTTTTATTTTTCATTGTATCGTTAAAACTTAGTACATTGCCAGGCATATAGTAGGCATTAAATAAATGTTTATTCACTGAGTGACTCCCAATATCCAGGATGTTCCCTCCCTTTTCCTTTGTGGTCTCCTTATTTTTAGAATTTTGTTCTGGTGTGGAATAAAGAATAGTTGTGGGTCAGATAAATAGTCACTGGATAGAATGTCAGGTATGGATTCAAGAGGAACAATGATTGAATCTGGCCCCAGGTACTACCTGGGCAAGTCACTTAACCCTGCTTGCCTAGCCCTTACCCCCTCTTATGTCTTAGAAGTAATGAGACAGAAGGTAAGGGTTTAAAAACATAGTTCCTGTCTTCAGAGCTAATGTAGGGCTTAGACCAGATCAGTGGTTCACAAAGTAGAGTCTGAATGTCTTCTGGGAGGTCTCTGAGACTCTTTCACAAGGTCCATGGGCTAAAAACGAGTTTAATACTAAGAGGCAGCTAGATAGCTCAGTGAATTAAGATATACGTATAGAGACAGGAGGTCCTGGGTTCAACTTTGACCTCAGACATTTCCCAGTTGTGTGACCCCTGGGCAAGTCACTTCATCCCACATTGCCTAACCCTTACCAGTCTTCTGCTTTGGAATGATAGACAGTATTGATTCTAAGGAACAGAAGGAAAGGGTTTAACAAAAATAATAATAAGAAGAAAACATTATTTGCCTATTAAATACTCCTACCTTTTCCAGCTACGTACTAGAGGTTAGAATGTCTCTCATGTACTTCAACCAGAACAATAAAACACAGCAGATGGAGCACAGAAGTAGTCATGAAAATATGGTGACTTCTATTAGATTCTAGTTTATATTATTATATTAGGTTTTCTACTACATATTATGAGATTTACGAAAATATTTAAAAAATCAGAGCCTAACTGAATATTTTCTTTGGTTTAAAAATGATTTTTATATCAATGTTACTTAAATTAACATGTAATGGGTTTGTTGTTTATGTAAAATGAATTAATAAATATTTAAAATTTTATTAAGTTTCATTTCTAAATAGTACGGATCAATATAATCTGCATAAAGAGGAACACTTTGAGATGTCAATAAATTTTAAGAGTATAAAAAGGTCCTGAGGAAAAATATGTTAAGAATCACTGTATTGGATTTCTTTTTTAAATTTTATTTTATTGATTAATTAAGAAAATTTTTCCATGGTTACATCATTCATGTTTTTTTCCTTCCCCTCCTCCCACCCCCTCCTATAGCTAACACACAATTCCACTAGATTTTACATGTGTCATTGATCAAGACCTATTTCCATATTATTGATATTTGCACTAGGATGATAATTTAGAGTCGACATCCCCAATTATATCCCCATTGACCCATGTGATCAAGAAGTTGTTTTTCTTCTGTGTTTCTGCTCCCACGGTTCTTTCTCTGGATGTGGATAGCCCTTCTTTCTCATAAGTCCCTCAGAATTGTCCTGGCTCATTGCATTGCTGCTAGTAGAGAAGCCTATTATATTCGATTGTGCCACAGTGTATCCGTCTCTGTGTACAATGTTCTCCTGGTTCTGCTCCTTTCACTGCATCAATTCCTGGAGGTCATTCCAGTTCACATGGAATTCTCCATGAACTGGATGATTTCTAAAGTCCCTTCAAGCTCTAAAAAATTCTCTGACTTGAGGAGACACATACTCTGATCCAATAAACAAGTGGAGGTTCTGGGGAAAGAACAGCAGAGTTTTTATCCAGATCCATAGCGGGGCAAGTTTAAATATTTAGCCATGAAAGCAAATCTATTCCCTATGCTTTTATATTTTCTTTTGTTGAATTTTTCTTTATATCTATTGTCAAAGTATTCTAGTAGGCAAATGGTTGTTTGGGTCCAATGGCCTGTACTTTTGTGAAGTAAGATAATGAGAAATGGTTCCTTTTAGTCTTGGAAACTTGATCTCATGTCCATCACATCATGTCACGTTTTCCCATTTTATCTAGTAGAGGTTGGTCAACAGAGAGGCAGAGTATACTGTATGGCAAAAAAATAAATAAAAAATAGAGATGGTCACTTGCATTGAATATAAGGGATCCAGCCAAGCTTGCTTAGAGCCCGGCTCAGATTAAAATTCATCTCCCAGTTCTGAGAACTCAGGCAAAAACAGCATCCAAGAAAAGCACCCATTTCTCAAGTACTTTGTAACTAGGCATAACTCCAAGTCATGTGTTTTATAAAATGGAAGATAATTACACCTGTTCCCTCCTGATCACACAGAGATATTGTGGGAATTATTTAAATAATGGCTGTCAGAAAAATCTGAATTCCTTTGAGAGAAATGCTATATAAATACAACATGTGATTATTCAGAATGTCATTCTATCTGTAAATATCAGAACAGATATTCAGATTATGAAACAAGAGCCACAAGTCGCCATGCCACTCTTAACATTTCCCTAGAGGATCCAAGGGTTCTTTAGAAAATTCAATGGTGTCCCAACCACAGAAACAACACCTTCTATACAAAGCGACTTTATAGAGCCATGTGACTACCTTCCCATCATCAACATGGGAGGTAGTGATGTAGCTGCCTTTTGCTCCTTTTAGGCGGAATTCCTCAGCAAATTTGTGCATTTAGAGGCAAATGCTATCCTCCCCAAAGGGAATGCTCTCAGGGGGCACATTGTGTACTTGGGAGTCAAAAGACCTAACTACCCTCTTAATCCTGCTTCTTTGGCACTTGTTAAGTGACCATTTTGTAAGATATATAGCTTTCATCCAATCTCAATTTCCTCATCTGTAAAATGGGAACTGGCACCACCTACCTCACAAGATCAGGATAAAGAAAGTACTTTGGGTAAATATTAAAGTATATTATAAGGCTAAGACCCCAGAGGAACATCAGCAACTCAGATGGCATGAGGGAGGTAGATGTCATTTCAGAGAATTTTTTTCCACCATTGTTCAACCTAACAAAGTGGATACAGACAGAAAGGTACAATTATTATTCTACCATCTGCAGTAATCTTCTGGCTTTTTATGTTGGACGGTAGGTGGCACAGTGGATAGAGCCCTGGGCTTGGAATTGGGAAGACTCATCTCCATGAGTTCAAATCCAGGTGCAGTCATGGGCAATAATCATTTAGCCATGTTTGCCTCAGATCCTCATCTGTAAAATGATCTGGAGAAGAAATTGGCAAACCATTCTAGCGTCTTTGCTAAAAAACAAACAAACAAACCCAAGCGGGCTTGGGAAGAGTCGAATTGTAGACAACTGAAATGACTGAACAACGGGTGAATGAAATAGCTAAAATTAGATACCTCTTTTACAATGATTTAGGTCTTATTGTAGAAAGCTGTCATTTCCCCCCCTTATTTCCTTATTCTTGCAAAGAACTATGGGTAAGGATGATATTTTACTCAATTTAGCTTCATACTCCATCAGTTGCCTGCTGCACTTGCCTATGACTTTGGCATTTACCTAAGTCCCAACTCTACATTTGGATTTGAAGCTGAAGTTAAAGAGGTCTGATCTATAAAAAGTTGGTGTGCATTGTATTTTCAGTTCTATTCTCAGCTGTGCCATCAGCTAGATGTTAATTCCTGTTCACACCTAGTTTAACAATTCCGCATATGCAGAGCTTCTTGCATGAAAGCCTTATCAGACAGATGTGGGGCTGAAGAGAGGCCACAAGGATCATTGCAAGACAGAGTTGGATGGATTTCAAAAGGTCATCTAGGGCCATCCTCTGCCTCCAAATAGGTGAACACCAAAATCATCCACCACCACTGAGCGTCTGGCATGCTTTTAAAGTTCTTCAGGAATAGAAATTCCAGTTTGTCTGAGCATCTGCTTCTATTTAATTTCAAGCAAATTAGTTTATTAGCAAATAATTATTAGCAAATCTGGCCTCAGACCCTTAACCCTGTGACCCAGGGCAAGTCACTTAATCCCAAGAGTCTAGCTTTTCACCACTCTTCAGTCTTAGAATTGATATTAATCATAAAGTAAGGTGATTTTTAAAAAAAAAAATATGCTTAATTTATCTTGTTTGCGTAGTGAGATTTATTGGAAATGAAACTGGATTTACCAGTGGACCTGAATTCTCACCCCAGCTTAGGCACCTACATGATCCTGGGCTAGTTATTTCATCTCCCTAGAGGGCAAATTTCAGAATGTGCCAAATGAGGGGTTCAGGTGACTTCAAGGCCCTCCCCTGTCTTCCTCTATGATCGTAGGCACTTTGTGGTCGCCACGTAAATCAGTGGAATGGGTCAAAAATGAAACTCCAGTTTAGTCTGTGTCTGGAACAAAATGCAAAATTTATTATCAAACCTCTTCCCCACAGTTCAATAGACAGTTCCACAGCAGAATCAGCATCTCTTCTTTTGAAAAAGTGAAAAGACAAAAATCACGGATGCCACTGATGGACCCTTATGGGACTCCCCTGCGTTCTCCCCCCTTTAGAGGAGTACTTAAGCTGATTGGATGGCCTTGAATTGAACATAATATATCCCTATTACAAGACATCAGGCTTCAGTGTGTTCTTCTTCATTTTCCCCCCTCAGAGTAGGTCTGTAATTAAAGCCATCACACTGAGGAGGGACAAGCTGTGTCTCCAGAGGCCAAAGCATCCAAAAGATTCACCGAATTTCTCACTTTCATCCAGGTGTTTTAGGGACCCATCCCAAGTCAGATGATAAAGGCTATTTTTGTCATCATAATGGTTCAAGAACGTAAAACCATCATGTATCTACTTGTTATCTCATCCATTATTAGAGTAAAAAAATCCCGAATTTGGGTGAGGTTTAAAATAACCCGTGAATTTTTGGAAAATCAATAGAGTAACCCCCTACATGAGACAGAAATGAAAGACCATATTTGTTTAAAATATAATCAAACATAGGGATGGCTGTATGGTAGTACAATGGATGAAGCTGCCAGGCTTGGAACCTGGAGGACCTGGTTTCAAATGTGGCCTTGGATACTCCCCCATCACTTAACTCCAATGCCTAGCCCTTACTGCTTCTGTCTTAGTATTGATTTTAAGACAAAAGGTAAGGGTTTAAAAAATAAAAGAAAACAAGATATATACACACAATGAGAAATCAAAGAGTGGGACCAAACTTCTTGTTTTCTAATGACATAATCACATAAAAATCAGCTATTCCTTTTTCTCTGAAGTCGTGTCTCTATAATATGCTAGACTGTGCTATGTACAATGTTTCAGCTCTGCGAGGGTATGAGTCAGAAAGAAACTAAGGCATAAATTTGACTTAAATGATTTATTGGCAGACCAGAAAGGAAGACTCACCTGTTTTCCTCCTCTTCCACCAAAAATAAATAAAATAAAATCTACTCAGTACAAAATAAACAAAAAAATTAAAATATACCTGTGTGTATAGTTTTTATACCACTTTAATTTCCAAATATATCCCTCCCTGTTCCCCTTTTAAGACAGCTACTTCCTCATAACAAAGAATAAATAAGAGAAGAGAAAAAGTCCAGTTGATTGAAACTGGAAAAAAAATTAACTAAGTCTGACTAAGTATGCATTATTCCACACGCATAATTCCCCATCTTTATAAGAAGGGAAAGAGATGTATTTTCTCATCTCTTCTTTGAGGCCTGCATGCTCATAATAATTACACGACCAAAAAAAAAAAACATTTAGAACTATAGATGTTCATATTTCTTTCAGCATTTAGAAAAAATTTGACACCCTATGAGTAATTGTGTTTCTGATATATTATTCACAAGGTAACTAAGGCCCAACTACCTACGAGGCAGCTAGGTGGCTCAGTGGATAAAGTATTGGCCTGGAGTCCGGAAGACTCATATTCTTGTGTTTACATCTGGTCTCAAGACATTTAGTAGCTTTGTGACCCTGATCAAGTCACTTTACCCTGTTTGACTCGGTTTCCTCATATGTCAAATGAGCTAGAGAAGGAAATGGAAAACCACTCCAGGATCTTTACCAATATAAAGGTTAAATTTTATGGTTGAGACTGAATGTAATAATTATTTGGTCACCAAGAATTTTATTTATAAAATCCTAAATGAAAAAACACTCAAGTCAGAATGGAGTTTTATGGTGATTTAATTACAACAGGAGGAATAAATGAGAGAGAGAGGAGAGAGAGAGAGAGAGAGAGAGAGAGAGAGAGAGAGAGAGAGAGAGAGAGAGAGAGAGGAGTTACCTCAAAACCACTCTGGCTCAGGCTGAGCCAGTTGGGAGTTTAAGGCCTTGGAGAGCCAAGGAAAGAAGGGAATCAGTCCCTTATCACTCATGTGTCCGATCTGAAGGAAAACTATCTGCAGGGCTCCTCCAAGCTCAAGCTCCAGTATCAAACTGGCACTTAGCCCTCTCCACAGGAAGTGATGGGAACTTTTTGTTCTCTTTTCCTCTTATCCTCTAATTGTAATTTCAAAGTTAGTATGTTTACAAGACCCAGAGGAGAAACTAGTCTTCCTTGAGCCTGGGGGGGGGGGGGATGTAAAATGGAGATTTGAACCCTAGACTTCAATTCCCAGAAGTCCTTGGTATTTCCCAGAATTCCCTATAATCTCACCTGAGTCTCCACCTGGGAGAGATCACAATTAGTATTTAAACTGGCAGGTAATGCCTACCTCGCCCTCTTCAATGCGGCTCAGCCATTTGCAAGATGTAGTAAGTAAGCTTTGAATGGGCTAATCAGACCTAGGCATGTGCTTTATTATTTTGTATCCTTGATTTCTAATAATCCTTAATAAACCTTTAAAAATATAATATTTCTAATACTAGAGACTAATTTAATTTTTACACCAAGAAAATCCCAATTTGGGTCATGAAGAGTCTGACACAACTGAAAAATGATTGGAAACATGTATTTGTATGTAACACATGAATGATCTCTTCCCCTTCTGGGTAGACGTCATAACTATGTCGGACATTTTCCCAGAGGTGATTCAGTAAAGAAGACCCGGCTTTTCCTGCAAAATATGCTTCCAAGCATCACTCAGTCTGCTGAGGTTGAAGAAACATTATGTAAGCTCTATTACCAAAGCATGTTAAACTTTAGTCACAGAGTAGGGGAATCTGAAATGGAATTTAGCAAGAAGTTTGGGGGGGGAGGCGCGAATGGAATATATCTTTCTGAAAGGGGATTGTCTTTTTTTGTGTATTTATTTAAAAGTGAAATTTCACAGTTAATGCTAATTGTACTGTGAATTCTCAACATCTAGAACATATGTCTATCGTGTGCCTCTCTATCAAAAATCTACATCAGGCCTAAAATTGAATGAATTCACACACATGAACCACACACATACACCCTCTTCCACAGAATGGAACAATTCTCTCTGCTCATATCCAAAGGCACTTGGCCCTAATCTAATATTAAATGGCGCTCTCATTTTCGCAAATTCAATGAAAATGAGACCTCACTTTGGATTCTATGATATAGTGACTATTGTTTTTAATAGAAACCTAGTTGGACATAATAGGTATTTCGGTGGCACAATGGAAAGACTACTGACTTTGGGATCTTAAAGACATCTTCCAGAGTTCAAATCCAACCTCAAGACACTTACTATGTGATCCAGGGCAAATCACCTACCCCTGTTTTCCTCAATTTCCTCATCTATAAAATGAGCTGGAGAAGGAAATGGCAAACCACTCCATTGTCTCTGCCAAGAAAAGCCCAAATGGGGTCATGAACATCCTGTATCAACCTGAAACAACTAAACAACAACAAAGTGGGATAGGGTGGAAAGTTGGAAACATGGTAAAGTGGATAAAAAATTCTCAGCTCAGTCCTTTGTCCCCGCACGACCTTGGACTAAGCTTTTTACATTTTTGAACCTCAGTTTCCTTATCTGTAAAAAGAGAAGACTGCACTAGATGGCCTCTGAAGTCCTTCCAGCTCTAGCTCTATGCTCCTGTCCTAAAAGGGAGACCAAGTTCTTCCTCTAACCCTTAGCAGAGTGTAAGTCTCTCAATGCCCGGGAGATAGACAGAGTGCTCTCTGGGGAAGAGAGTTTGCACAATATTAGTTCCTTACACTGATTACACCAACCAACCCCCTAATCATTAAATATAAAGCATAGACCTGACTCCTCAAAGGCCTCTCACCTGAGAAGCAAGCAGAGAAAATGGCCAGTTTTGTTCAAGCAGCCTCTTGGAGTGGCCTAAATGGATGGTTTCATTTGAAGGGTTTACTTCCATTACGATGTTCAAAGTCACAAATATTCACCTATGTATGGACTAGATCCTCAAAGCGCAGTCAGACATGATAATGTATTACAGCATTAGTGCTATTTATAATCAACAGAATTACTAACGCTGTAATCATGTAAGTTTGGGGGATTGTAAATTATGACAGTATAAATAGCAGTCGGAAGTCTTGAAGCATCTTACTGATGTTGATGGCAAACATAGCCCTGGAGATTTTCCAAAGGGGGGAGGCCAACCAAGGGGTCTAAACCTGCTCCAGATTGCTCAAGTGTCTTATAAGCCATTTGAAAAGATGCTTCCTGAAAGCACTCCGACTCTTTCTATGATGAGCAACTACAGGTAGTTCAGTTCTTTTCTAAATGATCAATTCTGCGCAAAACCCACCTTTCCGGAGCTCCCTAGTAACAGAAGAGCTGAGGAGCTGACCCTGCGTTGTGGCCATTTTTGGCTTTGGCAGGGAGTTTACCTTTTTTTTGACGAGCCCCACTTTCTGAGTTTCTGCCCAGAAGGTGTCTGTGTGTATGTAAACAGATCCTGGTACTGGTCCAAGCAGTGTGATTCATGTAGATTTCTTACCACTAATGCTCTGCAGAAAATGAAATCCAGAGATTTTATGGCTGATAATTAAGAAGATCAATACCACTAGTGAAATAAAGATTAAGCAGCTTGAGAAACAAACGGTTTATCTTGTGGTTGGGTTATTTCCTTTTGGCTCAATTTGGAAATGGAATGTTTTCTAATTCCCTCCTTCTCCCAGCTTGTTTTTAATGACCATGTCACTCTTCACTTGTAACAGCCACATACAAACAGTATTTTACTGCCAGATATTACCTATATATGTATACATACATACATATATATGTGAATATATATAATAACTTAGGTTTATATATAGAGGTAGACAGACAGAAACAGAAAGAAGGAGATAGAAGAGGAAGAGAAATGGAGAGGAATAAAGGGAGAGAGAGAGGCAGAGAGAGACAGAAAATGAGAGACAGAGAGAGAGAGAGAAAGAGAGAGAGAGAGAGAGAGAGAGAGAGAGAGAGAGAGAGAGAGAGAGAGAGAGAGAGAGAGAGAGAGAGAGAGAGAGAATTATATTTAAAGTGCGTAAAGAGAGAACTGGGCAGAGGACGGGGGAAATGGACCATAGAAGGAGGGGGGGGGGAGAAATGGGAGAAGAGGAGAAGCAGGTGAAGAGAGAGTAAGAAAGGGGCCTGGGGAAGATGAGAGACATGCTTTCTGATTGGTCCTATTTCCTTTTATTTAAGGGTAGCAAAAGGCTGGGATCCCCACCTGCTCGGAAGGTCTTTTTGAATCCTTTGTTTTCATCACAGAAGAGTCAACTTCTTGATGTCCTAGGACTGAGGAGATAAGAGGTTAAGAAATGAAATAAAATCAATCTCTTGACTCTTAAAAGCAAAAGAGAAGGACTCTCTGCAAGACCCAGCATGATCTTAACCCCTGAATGCCTCAACAAAACTATACAACCACTTTTGGTTTTCAGGGGCAAAGCCAATGAGCCAACGTGCTGACAGGGGCTAGAAAATACCCCTTGCAAGTCTGAGCTTCTGGGTTTCTGTGATTCTGAGAACATCAGTGGCTTAATAGGAAAGCTTGCTGTTCCCTTCTCGAGAAGATATAACAAAGGTTGCACAGAGCATGTGCAGAGATGACCTGCCTTGCTTCCAGCCAGACCACACAACTCAATGCTTGTGGAAACTTGGGCACTGAGCAATGAGAAGCTTCCCCACTTCCAGGGATGAAAGGACTTGTCCCTTTGGTATGATACAACAGCCTTTAACTGGTTCCAAATCCTCCCTCTACCCTAATCGCAATGGGTGGAGGATGCTTTGTCAGCTAAAATAGAAGAGGCAGTTTGGGACCTTTCTGGGTGGAAAGATCCATCCTGCAGGTAGCTTCATGTAACTCTGAAATGGAGGCAATGGGAATATGGGTTCTAACCTTTCTCCCCACTCCAGTCATGTGGGGCTAGAAACTAGTGACTGAACTGCGTGGATTTTTCCCTGGACCCCTGGTTATCTTTTGCTTTGGGCGTGTTTCCTTTGACAATAATAATAACCATTAGGATTTATATAATGCCGTCAGGTTTATAAAGCACTTTACATGTGTCATCAGTCAGTGAATTATGGGAATGTTAAAAACTTCCCCTGGTGTTTGAGAATTATTTATTCCACTGGCCAAGAAAGCAGAGGAAGCGGGCTTAGAGCTTGGTTAGACATGGGAAGTCAAGGTCATCCACAACATGCCAAGCCATCACCAGTTAGTCTGATTTTTGTCTCTCCACTGGACTTTGATGACTCTGAAGAGAGAATGCAAGTCTGCCTCACCTAAATCTAGTTCAAGTGTGACTCAAAAGACAATAGCAGTGGTGCCATTTTGGTCCTCTCTGACTATGAAGGGACAATAACTAAGCAGCCAATCACTGATCCCTACAACAATCTTGTAAGGTAGGTGCTATTATTATCCCTCTTTTACTAGGAATAAGGAAACTGAAAGAATTAGACTGGATGTGTACACATGTGGCAGAGAAGCCCAAGAGTATTGAATTTGTTGGAGGAACAGGCTGGTGGCAAAGCAAGGGGAGCTTTTTCATTAAAGAAGATGACTTTTTTATGGCTTATCAGCTAAAAGAAAACAATATTTATGGGGGAGGGGGAATGCAGACCCAAGAAGAAATGTAGAATGCCTATTCAGTCTGTCCACTACTTTATGTTCTAATAAGGTTTAAATATCAACTTTCTGAGTGAGAATATAATAATAGGTCTAAGTTAAGTAATTGAATCTGCTTTTAAGCCTTTCTGTCAATATGCCACTCATGTTTTCTGTATGGCATGTCTTTTTTGGGTAGGAAATAAATACTTGCCCAATACCTGATTCATACGGTATATTGTGTACCTTTCTATCTCCCCCCTTTCCAAGAACAAGACAGAAGTTATAAATACATTTTCATCAGAGCATTAGGGCAAGGAGTACATAATGAGTAAGAATAGGGGGAAAATAAAGGCTATGATTCCCCAGGCCCGAGACTAGTCCAACGTACATGTAAGATTCTAGAGATCAGAGGGGTCCCCTTAGGTAGAAGGACTGGATGAAGCTCCTATTACCTTGAGTTTTTTTTTTAGTGTTTGATATAAAATGCCATGGAAGGTGTCCCCTTTAATAGTGGTCTGCAGTAACCAAAGCAGGTAGGTCTAAAGAGAACTGGATCTGGAGTCAGGAAGAATGGAGCCCAAATTCTGCATTAGACACTAGCTATGCGACCCAGTCAAGTCATTGAATTGCTATCTGCCTCAGTTTCCTCATATGCAGAATGAGAATAATAATAAACACCTACATCTTGCCTCCTAGGAGAGTTATGAGAATAAAATGAGATAATATTTGTGAAGTGCTTTGCAAACAGAACACTAGACAAAGCTTATTTTTATTAAAATAATAATCTCACTGTCACTCTTAATGTAATTCTGATAAGAACTAAAGCAAACTTTGTACGTGGCAACTTAGTAAATATTCTAGAAATTGTAAGAAGGAGCAATTCTGGTGTACTGGTCTTCCTCTGCTGCTTTCTGACATCAGTTATCAATCTTCTACTAATGGGTCCCTAGAATGTGAGTATCAGAAAAGCAAAGGGTCTTCACTGGAAGGACAGCTCTGCTTGAGAATGGCTTTTCTGACAATAAATTGATATTTTCACCTAAAACCAGTCTCTTGGATAATTTTAATCTTAATGATACATAGGAGAAGCAAGGTGGCACAGTGGATAGAGCACCAGGTCTAGAGTGAGGAACACCTGACTTCAAATCCGGCATTAGAGATTTACTGGCTGTGTAACCCAGGAGAAGTCATTTAACTGTTTGCCTCAGTTTACTTATCTGTAAAACTAAGTTGAAGAAGGAAATAGCAAACCACTCCTGTATCCTTGCAATGTCATGAAGTCATGAAGCATTGGTCATGACTGAAAATGCCTGAACAATATCAAATACATTGACTTTGTAATTAAACCAAGCTGAATTCAATTGACAACTAGACCAAACTGTCATCTAGAATGGCAGTAAAATTATTTAAATTTCCAATTCTTCCTTTAAATCTTGTCCTTCCTATCCTATTTTTCTACAGAACTCCAAGGATTACCAAACTTTCTAAAGAATATCAATAAGTTTTTAATTGAATGATCATCAAAATACCATTATGGATATAATTGATCTATATGGATCTTGTTTAATGAAGAGACAAAGAAGTTAGTCAGAGAAGTAGCATGAGGGTAGGAGTGAGGTGCTGTAGGTTGGTTGGAGGGGAGGAAGAGTTGTTGGAGGTCGGATATAGGCAGAAAGATAGAAATAGAAAGGAAGAGGAAAGGGAGACAGAGAGATCTAGATGGGCAGAAAGTCAGAGACAGAGAATAGAGGAAGAGAGGGATTCAGAGAAAGAGAGAGAAGAAAAAGGAGACTGGAAGATTCAGAGACAGCCAGAGACACAGAGACAGAGAAAGAGGAAGAGATAAAGGGAGACAGAGAGTCAGAGAGAGAGAGAGAGATGAGGACTCCACCAGAAGATCCTTTGACTCAGCTTCCTGATCACAGATGGCAGATGACTATATTGTAGGACACAGATGGTTCCTGCCACTTGGTGGCTGACTGTTTGCTAGAGTTGGAAGCTGGATGGTAGGTGAGGAGAACCTTGAAATCTGACAACAAAACAAAGGGTTGTCATGACTCCAAAGTAGATTGAAATCAATTGTTTGGAGAAGCATAAAGTTATTTCTTTCGGTCTCCCTTTTTTTCTTTCTCTCTCAGCTCATGGGAGCTGGTGAGATCACCAAGTGAGGTAATATAGAGGGAAGAGAAAATGGAACCTTGGGGAGACATCAACAGTTAGTGAGCATGATACGCATAATAAATGCCCAAAAGAGACCTAGGAATGGTCAGACAGCTAGGAGGAAAACAGGAGAGAGAATGTCACAAAATCTCAGACTTAAGGAGATAGTATCCAGGAGGAAAAAGAAATCAAGAGTATCAAATGCCGCAGAAAGGTCAAGAAGAATGAGCATTAAGAAAGTCTGTTTGTTTGGGTAATTAAGAGATCACTGGAGACTTTAGAAAGAGTAGGTTCAGTGTAGGATGAGGCCAGAAATCTGATAGCAGAAGATTTAGAAGCTTTTGAGAGAAAAGGAGAAACAGAGGCAATAAGTACAAATGACTTAGTGTATTTATGGTTTTATTTTTGGGGATTTGATCTTGTATAAGTGTGCTCTTATGACAATGACCAATATGGAAGTGTGTTTTGCATGATAATACATATATGGTCCAAATCAAATTGCTTATCATCTCCGAGTAGGTGGAGGCAAGGGACAGAGGGAGACAGTTTTGGGTTTTATAATTTTGGAAAATGTATATTGAAAATTATTATTAAATATAATTGGGAAAATAAAATATCTTTAAATTAAAAATAAGTACAGATGACTTTCTCAAAGAGTTTAGCCATAAAGCAAAGAGAAATACAGAAAAAATAGTTACTGGGAGAAATAGGATTAAATGCAGGTTTATGGGAGAAGGTAATAGGTCTGTTTGTGGGCAACAAGGACAGAGCCAGTAAAAAGAGAGAGATTGAAAGGGTGTGTGTGTGTGTGTGTGTGTGTGTTGAGAGAGAGACAGACAGACAGACAGACAGACAGACAGACAGACAGACACAAACACAGACACAGAGAGGGAGAAACAGAGAGAGAGGGAGGGAGGAAGAAATAGAGAGAATGGTAGTCTCTAAGGGAGGATATAACAGAAGGGGATGGATTTTTAGGGAAGAACATAGTTTCCATTAGAGCAAGAAAGTAGCTAAGAGGTGAGAGTGCTGTAAGTGAGAATATTTTCAAAATAGAGTGAGTTTCTACAAAATACTTAAAAAGACAGCAATAGGAAAGGTTACCATTTCCTTCTCTAGCTCATTTTATAGATGAGGAAATTGAGGCAAATAGGGTTAAGAAACTTGCCCAGGGTCACTCAGCAGTCATCTTAGAGCAGATGTGAACTCAGGTGTTCCTGACGTTCTACCTACCTGCACCACTTAGTCACCTGTGCTTACCATAAACATTATAAAATATTGTTTGGCAGTCATGAAAAAAGGAATTTAACTGCATAATAGAAGATTATAGAAAGTATGGAGAGAGAGAGAGAATGATGAATGATAATAGGATCAATATTCTAGAGAAAATGGGAAGCAGAAGTGGGAAATGGCATTTATGTAGGGAAATTTTCATCCTAAAGTCAATAGAGGGATATCCATTGGAGATTTCTAAATGAAGAAGGTGGGGGGGGGGGGGGTACCATGATCAGAGATATTTGCTATTTTCAGCTTCTATGGACCAGCCTCAGATCTCCTGTCAAATATAGGAGAGGTGCAGAACAAAGCTTTATACGAGGAAGGGAAAGCAGAGTAACTTGCAAGAGGATTTAGTCTAACATATTGTCTAATACACTATCTCTCAACTAAATTCAAAGTCAAGCTTCCACCAAGGTTTCATTTAACTCCATTCCCTAACTGCGGTTAAAAAAAAAAATACTTCTCATTACTCTATCAGTACATAAATCAATCAATCAATCAATCAATCAATAAGCTTTCATTAAGATTTTTCTGTGTGTCAGACACTGTGCTAAAAGCTGGAAAAACCAGGATGCAAATTAAAATGTTCCTACCCTCAAGGAGTTTATCTTCTATTAGAAAATACATTTATGGGGCAGTGAGGTGGTTCAGTGGATTAAGGGCCAGGCCTAGAGACAGGAGATCCTGGGTTCAAATTCATCTCAGATCCTTCCTAGCTATGTGACCCTGGGCAAGTTACTTAGCCCCTGTTGCCTATCCTTATTGCTCTTCTGCATTCTAAGATAGAAGATGTGTAATTTTGTACCTCAGAGCTCCATTTCCCAGAACCCCTCCTTCATCCTTAACTTCCTTATGTTTTGGAGATAAAGGTTCTGTAACCCTACCCCTCTTGCTCTCTTTTCCTGCAAACGTGGTAGGAAAAAACTTCTCTTTATTCAGGCTATACTTTTCCTCTACTTCAAGTGATTATTATTAAATCTCATAAAATATAATACTTGGAGTTATTAGATATTAATTTTAATCTTACAAAGGTAAGGGTTTAAAAAACCCACGTCAATACTTATATAGGCAAATATATGCCCCCAAGATGTGATGAATATGTGCCAGAAAAGATATATTTAAAAAACCTATAACAATATATACACCCAAATGTATACAAACTAAATGCAAGGTAATTTTTGGAGGAGATACACCACATCTAAAGGGATGAAGGCATGCCTGATACTTAAATGTTTCCCTGAAAACAACAATAACAACCAAGACTTTAATACATTTCTTATGCTGAAAATCCCACGCTCTTTACTGTTGCACCTACATGCTTGTCATGGATGGCTTTATGGATAAAAACTCATTCCCCAGAAAAGTCCTTTCTAGGTGCAGATATCAGTGTTGTCTACATTTCCTTTGTGTGGGTTGTTTTGAAGTAGTGATTACAGTTGGCATTAGCTGGTAACAAGTGAATGCTTGAGAGAGGTGGGAGAGAAAGAGAGAGAGAGAGAGAGAGAGAGAGAGGGAGGGAGAGAGAGACACAGAGAGAGAGAGACAGAGAGAGAGAGAGAGACAGAGACAGAGACAGAGAGAGAGAGAGAGAGACACACACAGAGAGAGAGACAGAGAGAGACACACAGAGAGAGAAAGAGAGAGAGAGAGAGAAAGAGAGAGAGAGGAAAAGAGGAAGAGAAGAAGAGAGGAAGAGAGAGAGAGAGGGAGAGAGGAAGAGAGAGACAGAGACAGAGACAGAGAGACACAGAGAGAGAAAGAGAGAGAGACACAGAGAGACACAGAGAGAGAGACAGAGAGAGACATAGAGAGAGAGAGAAAGAGAGAGAGGGGGAGAGGAAGAGAGAGACAGAGACAGAGACAGAGACAGAGAGACAGAGAGAGAGAAAGAGACAGAGAGAGACACAGAGAGAGAGACAGAGAGAGAGAGAGAGAGAGAGAGAGAGAGAGAGAGAGAGAGAGAGAGAGAGAGAGAGAGAGAGGAGAGAGAGGGAGAGAGGAAGAGAGAGAGAGAGGAAAATGAGAACAACCACATTCCTGTCATCATATTTATCATTGTCCTTGAAGTACAGAAAAGATATTAGCAAAGGTTTCATTTTTCATGCAGGAGATTGTGGTAGAGGAAGCCAATCTGAGTTCTTGCCCATACTGGCAGGCCATACATTCTGTCGAGTTGAGAGTCGGTTTAGCTTCTGCAGATAACTAGCTTGGCTGCTAGGACTTGGACAAATGCCTTGGACGGCTGCCTACTGGCTTACTCATCATCTTGCAGCGTTAGATTCGGTGCACTGTGGGTTCCGTGTAGTTGTGGCAAAGCAGGGAATGCTGTCTGTCCTCAGCTTTGTTCTGCTGATGACAAAGCTGACTTTTTAGGGAATGACTGGGATGCTGGAAGAAAGGTCTACATCCATCCTGATCCTTGTATGGGCAGGGGCCAGACAGAAAATAGGACTCGTCAGGTAAGCCCTCCCGCAGCTAATGCAGTGCTGATCTCCCTCCAGTATGAAGAATGGGTCAGTCAGACAAAGAGGGATCATGCGATGCAAGTCATATAAAAGGTATAAGTAAGTCTGGAGGTTGAGCATCAATAACATTGTGGGCAGGGGATAACTCAGTGACTAAATGGATGGAGAGCCAGGCTCAGAGACAGGAGGTTCTGGGTTCAAATATGGCCTCAGACACTCCCTAACTGTGTGACCCTGGCCAAGTCACTTAACCCCCATTGCCTAACCCTTACTCCTCTTCCACCTTGGAACCCCAATACACAATAGATTCTAAGATGGAAGGTAAGGGTTTAAAAAAATAACATCATGGCCAGCCTAGAGAAGTTTATGCAGTTCACCTTGATGCTAAAAAATAAAATAAAATAAAATAAAATAAACCCTAGTGTTGAGTAGCTACGTAGCAGAGTGAGTAGAGACCAGACCTGGAATCAAAAGGACATGGGTTCAAATATGACCTCAGACCCTTCCTGGCTATGTGACCCTATATGAGTCA
Source organism: Monodelphis domestica (assembly GCF_027887165.1). NCBI lineage: Eukaryota > Metazoa > Chordata > Mammalia > Didelphimorphia > Didelphidae > Monodelphis > Monodelphis domestica. The sequence goes on from NC_077230.1 coordinate 67,515,748, forward strand.
CTTAACCCTGTTTGCCTAGTCCTTTCCCTTCTATCTTGGAATTGTGACTGGGATAGAAAGTATGGGTTTAAAAAAAAAGATGGGGGGCAGCTGGGAAGCTCAGTGGATTGAGAACCAGGCCTAGAGACAGGAGGTCCTGGGTTCAAATCTGGCCTCAGACACTTCCTAGCTGTGTGACCCTGGGCAAGTTACTTAATCCCCATTGCCTAGCCCTTACCACTCTTCTGCCTTGGAGCCAATATATAATATTGATTCTAAGATGGAAGGTGAGGGTTACCAAAAAAAAAAGATGTCCTAGGAGAGCAGTTGCTTTTACTAGATTCCTCTGATAAACCAAGGTGTTTTCCTATGATATTCCATGCTCCAAAACTGGGTGTCTATCTGAGATACCCAATTAGGCCCATCCCAAGGTACAGAAGCATCTGAGTCCTAAAGAGCCTGACTTTGAAGCAGGTTGGGTTCCTGAAAATTGTGCCTTCATAGGCACACAACTTGGTACAAAGGCAAGATCTTGGAGTCATAGGACCTGAATCCTAGGCCAGGTCTGCTTCTTGCCTCCTGTATGATCTTGGACAAGTCATTTAACTCCTTTGATCTTCAATTTCCTCAATTTGTAAAATGAGGGAGTTTAATTAGATGTCTTCAAATTTTTAGATAGACAAACAGATAGATAACAGATACACAAAGAATTTATTAAGGAGTTCTTTTTTCCTGCTGTGAAAAATGCCAGGAATATAAATATAAGGATTGCTTCCTTCCCTCAAGAAGGTAACTTTCTAAAGGAGAATTGGAAAGCTGAAGAGAATCTGAGTCATTGTACAGGTGAATGTGTGAATGAAAGAGTAAGTGAGCTCTTCCTAAAACAACGATGCTGGGAGGGAGTCATCAATGATGAGAAAAGGGTAGAGGATTCTTAAGATGTTGAGGAGGCAGGTGAGGAGTAAGAGGATTTCAGAACAGGCAGAAATAGGTATGAGTTATCTTAAGCTATGACAAAGGGTCATTATGCTCATCCAAGGAGTATGCCTATTTCTGTTTGGGTTTTTTTTGGGGGGGGGGTTGATTGGTCATGTCTAACTCTTGGTGACCTCCTTTGAGGTTTTCTTGACAAGGATACTGAAGTGGTTTTCCATTTCCTTCTCCAGATCATTTTACAAATGAGAAAACGGAGGCAAACAAGGTTAAGTGACTTGCCCAAAGACATAGCTAGTAAATGTCTGAGATCATATTTGGACTCCAGTCCTCATGCTCTATCCATTCCATCACCTTCACAGACATGAAATTCTTGGGAAGGTGGGGAGGGTGAAATCGAGGGGTTCAGTCTTTCAGAATAGAGAGGGAGGAAAAGAGTGGAGAGCCCCCTTCTCAAAGTGGGGTTCAGGGGAGACTGCAGATGTAAAGGGTTGGCTCAGAGAGAGGAAAGGGGTTGAAGATTTCCCCCCTTTCTACCTTCCCTCCTTACTTATGGCTGCTCTCCAAAATTTGCTCTTGTCTCTCTTGTTCCCCCTCCACTACTGAAGACCAAAGGGTCTCCCCTTGATCTGTTCACTCACACTTTATTCACAGCTTGGAGAAAAGATAACTATTTAATGTCAACTCAATCAGGATAACACAAAGGATTAACTGGCAGGGAGAGAATGGGAAAGTAAAGTGGGGAAAAGGGGGTCCCTGTCTCTTTCTAAAACCCTTTTCCCTCCCTCCTGGAGCTGGGGGGGGGACTCAAGCTTTGGCAGTCTGAACCCCCTGAGAGAAAGTCAGGTTGTCTGATCCTGGGTTTGGCCCCTTAGCCACAATTCAAACCCAAGGCAACAGGAGCTGAGATAAAGTCTGACAGAGATTCAAAATGCCTTTCTCAGGTTTCTCTTCAATAATCTTTTTCATTTTGGAAATGTTGAGGGGAAGGATTTCCAGTCACCAGCAGGAAAAAGTGGGTAACCCTTAGGAGAAAGTCTTATTCAACCTTCTCTCTTTGGCTTCTCCAGACTGAGAGGAACTGTTCTTCCCACCAGAATCTTCCACTCCTTAAGATTCCAATTTCCTGGGGCGCCTCCCCCATTGAGGTGATCAGTTCCACACACTCTTCATTCTGCCACTTTTCTTTAGAGCCAGCCTCTGTCCCATGGGGATTGGTTTTTCAAATGCTTAATTATATTGGACCTTCGGGAGAAGAGGTCACAGTTTATTGGAGAATGGCCTCCATTTCCTCTGGGTCAGAATCATAGGATTATAGACTCTGAATTTGTTGAGTTCCTCCCCTTTCAGAAAACAAGAGTCTTGCTCAGAGTCACATATCTGCAAAGTGTGTAAGTGTGAGGCCAGATTTCAATTCATATCTTCCTCACTCTCCATCCAGTAGGCCACCCAGCTGCCCTGTCCTACCTTCCCCACAGGGTTTGAATTCTGTCATGCAGTGGCCTCCCTAGGCCAGAACAGGTCAAGCATCTTCTAACTTAAGGAAAGAGCATTTTACTACTGGAATATTGTTAATATAGATCTTCCTGCCTGATAAAGAGAGTAGCATGAAACCCATGAAGAAACTGGAAAGCAAGATAACCATGGTAAGAAGGTCTTTCAATAATACAGCAAAAATACTTTGCCATATTCTAATTGTTGTTGTTATTGTCCAGTCATTCCAATCAGATTCAACTCAAGAGAGTTCAAACAACTTCAGCTCAACATGAAGAAATACTTGCTTTAAAATGAGATTGGGTAAAAATGGAGTGGACACAAGCATGGTAGGGGTAAATGTTTAACAATTAGCCTCAAAAAAAAGCTGAATCACATAATTAACATTTTTTTCTTCATCATTTTCTTAAATCTCGACAATTAATAAAATAATTAATCAAGTCCTGCTTTGTAGTATTTGCTGACTTCAGAAGCATCAGTGGTCCTACTAAACATTTAACTCTCTTAAGTCTGTTGAAGCTGGCTCTAGCATACCTCTGAATAAACTACTAGAACATCAGGGATATTTAAGGAGAGGCTGAATGAACACTTATTGAAGAGGTTGATAGATAATCATTAGATGATCTCCATGGTCCACTGAAATTTCAATATACCATGATTTGATGAGCCTATAACTAGGTGATCTCTTTGTTGTCATCAGTCACTTCAGTCATGTCTAACTCTTTGTGACACCATTTGGGTTTTTCTTGGTAAAGATCTTGGAGTGGTTTATCATTTCCTCTTCTAACTTTTTACAGATGAGGAAACTGAGGCAATCAAGGATCAATTACTTGCCCAAGTTTACACAGCTAGTAAATAATCTAGCCATATTCAAAGCATTATATAAATGCCAGCAACCTACGCCACTGTGGTTAGAAAATGTAATCTTTCTCTTCTTTATCCTTCTTTTTACCCTCTTCCACACACAAAATTCATCTCCAGTCCAGGAAGCTCAAATACTTTCAATTGAGATCAATCCTTGAAGCACTCCCATGGTTGTGATTCATGGAAATACAAAGAAGTCATGGTGACGTACCCAGAGAGATTTGTTAGGGAAGGAGCTGGGATGTGGTCCAGAATGTTCCTCTAGTTACTGCCTGCCAGATAAGCCTCTCTAGTAAAGAGAAAAGAAATTTGAAAAATTCAAATTATCTGGTGATGGTTGTGGGTATATGTAGCTTTATAAATATAAGAAGGATTTCTAATAAAAATTAAAGAATTTTAACCTGGCTGTAGCGCAAGTGATCATAGTTTTGATATCTCTCAGTCACTGAATCAGTGATTAAAGTCAATCTATATATAGTGGAAGAATTGATGTTATTCACTCTTCCAAAATGATCTTTCTGCCCTCATCATCCATTGCATCGACTAATAGATTTGGAAGAGACCTCAGAGATTATCTAGCCCAATGCCTACCAGATGCATTGAATTTCCTCTTACAACATCCTTAACAAGTAATTATTTGGCCTAGCTGAGACCAAAAAAAGCATCTGGGTGTTTTATTTACATGCACATTTGTGAGCTAGAAAAGCTTCTGGTTGCTTTAATGTGGATTTGCATTTGGAATGGAAAGGACATGGACCCTTCTATCAGAGCATTCACTGTCTGGCAGGCTACACCCCTACTACCATCCCCATTAGTTAAAAAGCTTGGCTATTTTTGGCTTTAGTACAAACTTATTTGACAAACAAATGGGATTCTGCACTGTGAGTATTTATATCAGAGTTCAGTGGGGTTGCAGAATCTAAACTGTAACTATACTCCGGGCCCCAAGACTTTTAAGGAGATGATGTTTCTGAATCAATCAAACATTTATTAAAAATGCCTACTGTAAAGATTAAAATTTAGGAATATGGGGAGACTGAGGCAGGTAGAAATTAGTTTCTCTCTGCAAGGAGTATTATATTTTTTAGAGGTTTATTAAGGGTTAAGGATTTTTTTTTTTAAAATATATTTTATTTGATCATTTCCAAGCATTATTCGTTAAAGACATAGATCATTTTCTTTTCCTCCCCCCCACCCCCCATAGCCGACGCGTAAGTCCACTGGGCATTAGATGTTTTCTTGATTTGAACCCATTGCTTTGTTGATAGTATTTGCATTAGAGTGTTCATTTAAAGTCTATCCTCTGTCATGTCCCCTCAACCTCTGTATTCAGGCAGTTGCTTTTTCTCGGTGTTTCCACTCCCATAGTTTATCCTTTGCTTATGAATGGTGTTTTTTTTCTCCTGGATCCCTGAAAGTTGTTCAGGGACATTACACCGCCCCTAATGGAGAAGTCCATTACGTTCGATTATACCACAGTGTATTAGTCTCTGTGTACAATGTTCTCCTGGTTCTGCTCCTCTCGCTCTGCATCACTTCCTGGAGGTTGTTCCAGTCTCCATGGAACTTCTCCACTTTATTATTCCTTTTAGCACAATAGTATTCCATCACCAACATATACCACAGTTTGTTCAGCCATTCCCCAATTGATGGGCATCCCCTCGTTTTCCAGTTTTGGGCCACCACAAAGAGCGCAGCTATGAATATTTTTGTACAAGTCTTTGTGTCCATTATCTCTTTGGGGTACAGACCCAGCAGTGCTATGGCTGGGTCAAAGGGTAGATATTCTTTTGTCGAACTTTGGGCATAGTTCCAAATTGCCCTCCAAAATGGTTGGATCAGTTCACAACTCCACCAGCAATGAATTAATGTCCCTACTTTGCCACATCCCCTCCAGCATTCATTACTTTCCTTTGCTGTTATGTTAGCCAATCTGCTAGGTGTGAGGTGATACCTCAGAGTTGTTTTGATTTGCATCTCTCTGATTATAAGAGATGTAGAACACTTCTTCATGTGCTTGTTAATAGTTTTGATTTCTTTATCTGAGAACTGCCTATCCATTTCCCTTGCCCATTTATCAATTGGAGAATGGCTTGATTTTTTGTACAATTGATTTAGCTCATTATAAATATGAGTAATTAAACCTTTGTCAGAGGTTTCTATGAAGATTTTTTCCCAATTTGTTGTTTCCCTTCTGATTTTAGTTATATTGGTTTTGTTTGTACAAAAGCTTTTTAGTTTGATGTAGTCAAAATTATATATTTTACATTTTGTGATTCTTTCTATATCTTGCTTGGTTTTAAAGCCTTTCCCCTCCCAAAGGTCTGACATGTATACTATTCTGTGTTTACCCAATTTACTTATGGTTTCCTTCTTTATGTTTAAGTCACTCACCCATTTTGAATTTATCTTGGTGTAGGGTGTGAGGTGTTGATCTATTCCTAGTCTCTCCCACACTGTCTTCCAATTTTCCCAGCAGTTTTTATCGAATAGTGGATTTTTGTCCCAAAAGCTGGGATCTTTGGGTTTATCGTATACTGTCTTGCTGAGGTCGTTTTCCCCCAGTCTATTCCACTGATCTTCCTTTCTGTTTCTTAGCCAGTACCAAATTGTTTTGATGACTGCTGCTTTGTAATATAGTTTTAGGTCAGGGACTGCAAGGCCCCCATCATATGTGTTTTTTTTCATTAATTCCCTGGATATCCTTGATCTTTTGTTCTTCCAAATGAACTTTGTTATGGTTTTTTCTAAATCAGTGAAGAAGTATTTTGGTAGTTCAATGGGTATGGCACTAAATAGATAAATAAGTTTGGGTAGGATGGTCATTTTTATTATATTGGCTCGTCCTATCCATGAGCAGTTAATGTTTTTCCAATTGTTCAAGTCTAGTTTTAGTTGTGTGGCGAGTGTTTTGTAGTTGTGTTCATATAGTTCCTGTGTTTGTCTTGGGAGATAGATTCCTAGGTATTTTATTTTGTCTAAGGTGATTTTGAATGGGATTTCTCTTTCTAGTTCTTGCTGCTGAGCTGTGTTGGAGATATATAGAAAAGCTGATGATTTATGTGGGTTTATTTTGTATCCTGCAACTTTGCTAAAGTTGTTGATTATTTCAATTAGCTTTTTGGTTGAATCTCTAGGATTCTTTAAGTAGACCATCATGTCATCCGCAAAGAGTGATAACTTGGTCTCCTCCTTGCCTATTCTGATACCTTCAATTTCTTTATCTTCTCTAATTGCTACTGCTAGTGTTTCTAGTACAATGTCAAATAGTAGAGGTGATAATGGGCATCCTTGTTTCACTCCTGATCTTATTGGGAATGCATCTAGTTTATCCCCATTGCAGATGATATTAGCTGTTGGTTTTAGATATATACTGTTTATTATTTTTAGGAATGACCCTTCTATTCCTATGCTTTCTAGTGTTTTTAATAGGAATGGGTGTTGTATTTTATCAAAGGCTTTTTCTGCATCTATTGAGATAATCATGTGGTTCTTGCTAGTTTGCTTGTTGATGTGGTCAATTATGTGGATGGTTTTCCTAATGTTGAACCAGCCCTGCATCCCTGGTATGAATCCTACTTGATCATGGTGAATGATCCTTCTGATCACTTGCTGGAGTCTTTTTGCTAGTATCCTATTTAAAATTTTTGCATCTATATTCATTAGGGAGATTGGTCTATAGTTTTCTTTCTCTGTTTTTGACCTGCCTGGTTTTGGAATCAGTACCATGTTTGTGTCGTAAAAGGAGTTTGGTAGAACTCCCTCTTTGCTTATTATGTCAAATAGTTTGTATAGTATTGGGGTCAACTGTTCTCTGAATGTTTGATAGAATTCACAGGTGAATCCATCAGGCCCTGGGGATTTTTTCTTAGGAAGTTCTTTGATGGCTTGATGGATTTCAATTTCTGATATGGGATTATTTAAGAATTCTATTTCCTCTTCTGCTAGTCTAGGCAGTTTGTATTTTTGTATATATTCATCCATTTCTCCTAAATTGGTGTATTTATTGCCATATAATTGGGCAAAGTAATTTCTAATGATTGCCTTAATTTCCTCCTCATTGGAGGTGCTGTCCCCCTTTTCATCTTTAATGCTGTGAATTTGCTTTTCTTCCTTCCTTTTTTTAATTAGATTGACCAGTACTTTGTCTATTTTGTTTGTTTTTTCAAAGTACCAGCTTCTTGTCTTATTTATTAAATCAATAGTTCTATCACTTTCGATTTTATTAATTTCTCCCTTAATTTTTAGGATTTCTAATTTGGTTTTCTGCTGGGGGTTTTTAATTTGATCGCTTTCGAGTTTTTTCAATTGCATTTCCAATTGATTGATCTCTGCTCTCCCTTGTTTGTTAATATGAGCTTTCAGGGATATGAATTTGCCTCTGATTACCGCTTTGGCTGCATCCCAAAAGGTTTGAAAGGATGTTTCGCCATTGTCATTTTCCTTGATGAAATTATTAATTGTTTCTATGATTTCTTCTTTAGCTAAACGGTTTTGGAGTATCATATTGTTTAATTTCCAATTGGTTTTAGATTTGGTTTTCCATGTACCATTACTAATCATTATTTTTATTGCCTTGTGATCTGAGAAGGCTGCATTCATTATTTCTGCTTTTTTGCATTTGTGTGCTATGTTTCTGTGACCTAATGTATGGTCAATTTTTGTGAATGTGCCATGTGGTGCTGAGAAGAAGGTGTATTCCTTTTTATCCCTATTTATTTTTCTCCATATGTCTATTAATTCTAATTTTTCTAAGATTTCATTCACTTCTTTTACCTCTTTCTTATTTATTTTTTGATTTGATTTATCTAAATTTGATAATGGTTGGTTTAAGTCTCCCACTAGTATGGTTTTATTGTCTATTTCTTCCTTCAATTCTCCTAGTTTCTCCATTAGAAATTTGGGTGCTATATTATTTGGTGCATACATGTTGATTAATGATATTTCCTCATTGTCTAGAGTCCCTTTTAACAAAATATAATTACCTTCCCTATCCCTTTTGATCAGGTCTATTTTTGCATTGGCTTTATCAGATATCATGATTACCACTCCTGCCTTCTTTCTATCAGTTGAGGCCCAGAAGGTCTTACTCCATCCTTTAATTCTGACCTTGTGGGTGTCAACCCGCCTCATGTGTGTTTCTTGAAGACAACATATGGTAGGGTTTTGGATTCTAATCCATTCTGCTATTCGTCTACGTTTTATGGGTGAGTTCATCCCATTCACGTTCAAAGTTATGATTGTCATTTGTGGACTCCCTGGCATTTTGATTGCCTTCCCTAATTCTAACCTTTTCTTCTTCGGCTCTACCTTTTAGTCCAGTGATTTACTTTGAATCAGTCCCCCTTGTCCCCTCCCTTGATGTTTCCCTTTTTAGTCCCTCCCTTTTTGTTCCCTCCCCCTCCCCCCTCTCTTTCCCTCCCTTTTTGTTCTCCCTCTCCCCCTCCCCCCCTTGGTTTTCCCTTCTCCTTACCCTTGTTGGGTAAGATAGAATTCAAGATCCCAATGGATCTGGATGTTTTTCCCTCTCAGAGTTGATTTCCCTGAGATTGAGGTTTAAGTAAACCCCCCCCCTCTCTTCCTCTCCTTCTTATAGGAGTTTTCTTCCCCTCCCCTTCCCCTGTGAATCTTTGTGTGAGAACCATTATTCTATTTGGTCTTTCTTTACCCCCTATTTATACATTACATTTTCCCCACATATTAGTATACATAGGTTGATATAAATGTAGTCCTTATAGAAGAGAGTTTGAGTAAAAGAAGATAACATTTTTCCCCTTTCCTTAATATTTACCTTTTCAGGTATTCCTTGCTCTTTGATTTTCGGTATCAAACTTTACACAGAGCTCTGGTCTTTTCTTTGCAAAAAGTTGGAAGTCTTCTATTTTGTTGAATGCCCATACTTTCCCTTGGAAGTATATAGTCAGTTTTGCTGGGTAGCTGATTCTTGGTTGGAGACCCAGCTCTCTGGCCTTTCTGAAGATCATGTTCCATGCCTTACGATCATTCAGAGTAGAACTTGCAAGGTCTTGGGTGACCCTGATTGGCATTCCTTTATATCTAAATTGTCTTTTTCTGGCTTCCTGTAGGATTTTTTCTTTTGTTTGATAGCTTTGGAATTTGGCAATTACATTCCTGGGAGTTGTCTTTTGGGGGTTTAGTGTAGAAGGTGTTCTGTGAGCTCTGTCAGTGGATGTATTGCCCCCTTGTTCTAGAATCTCTGGGCAATTTTCTTTGATTATATCTTGTATCACCATGTCCAGTTTGGTGTTTATTTCTGGCTTATCTGGGAGTCCAATTATTCTTAAATTATCCCTTCTCCCCCTATTTTCCAGATCTATCACCTTGTCGGTGAGATATTTTATGTTCTCTTCTAATTTCTTGGTATTTTGGCTTTGCTTTATTGATTCTTGCTCTTTTACACGATCATTGTCTTCCAGCTGCCTGATTCTGGCCTTTAAAGCCTGGTTTTCTTTTACAGTTTGGTCAAACTGGTTTTGTAGATGCGTGAATTTCTTTTGCATTATTTCCAACTTTTCCTCCCAGAAGGCTTCCATCTTTTTGGTCATTTCTGATTCAAATTCTTCATAGGTTTGTGGAGAGTTTCCATTTCCTTTGGAAGGTTTTGGAGCATTTTCTTTTATATTATCTTCTGTCTGCTCTGTATTTTGTATTTTGGCTCCATAGAATGTGTCCAAAGTCGCCCCTTTCTTCTTATTTTTCTTGGTATTTTGGGGCTTCTGTGGTTCTGTGGAGTTTGCCATTTCTGAATGTGGAGGATTAGTTTTTCTTGTCTCTTTCTGGTGTTCAGGGGCTTTAGTCCTGGGCAGATAGTTCTATGAGCTTTCCCTGGGTTAAACTGAATATGCCTCACTGGAACTGGAATGGAAGGGTCGGACCACGAGGCCACACTCTCCCCCTGGCTCGATTTCCGGAAGTTGCCTTCAGAATCGCTGGCCGTGAGGCTGTTTCGTCGGCCTGCGGGGGGATGGGCTGCCGCTTCCCCAAGCTCCGAGAGCACAGACTTTCACTGAGACTTGGATAGCAGGATCCAGCCCGTGAGGCTGTCTTGCCCGCCCTGAGGGTTGCTGTTGTTTTGACCAGCTCTCTGCAGTGGAGGCCCCAGGCAGTAACTTTCCCCCGGACCGACCAGCTCTTTGCAGCGGAGGCCCCAGGCAGTAACTTTCACCCGGACCAACGGGCTCTCTGCAGCGGAAGCCCCAGGCAGTAACTTTCACCCGGACTGGGACTTGGGTAGAAGACCCTGAGGGTTGTTGTTCCTCAGACCCTGCTCTCTGAGCCTGGCGCGGCTGCCGCTTCCAGGAGCCTTGGACTCTGCGCTCCTACCCCTGAGGTCCGAGTGATCTCGGGTTCTGGCTTTTAAGGGGAGCCGTACCTTTTGAACCGGGTCCAGGTCCAGGAGGAGGGTTCCCAGGGTCTGTGCTGTTGATCGTTTTGAATTTCGGCGCCTTAGGAGCTTCTAGTTTGAGATCGGTCGGGAAGGGTTTTCCGGAGATCTGAACTTCAGCTTTCTCTAAGCCGCCATCTTAACCGGAAGTTTAAGGGTTAAGGATTAAAGAATATACAAGTAAGAAACATGTGCCTAGGCCAGAGGCCTAGACAAAATAACCTCACATCATGGAAGTGATCACATCACATCTGCTCCAAAACGGAAGTCCAAAAAAGATCCAAAAACCTTTGCCACCAGCTTAAATCCTTCCTCGATCTCGGCCCACCTCAGAATTCCCGTGAGATTACAAAGCATTTTGGGGAAGTGGAGCAAAGGCTTGTGGGGATTGTAGTCCTGTATTCGAGTCTATTTTTTACACTACTAGGAGCAGCTGGGTAACTCAGTGGATGGAGAGCCAGGCCCAGAGACAGGAGGTCCGAAGTTCAAATCTGGCCTCAGACACTTCCTAGCTGTGTGACCCTGGGCAAGTCACTTGACCTCCATTGCCTAGCCCTGACCACTCTTCTGCCTTGGAACTAATGCACAGTATTAATTCCAAGATGGAAGGTAAGGGTTTTATTTTAAAAAATGCCTACTATGTGCCAAGCACTCTATCAAGCAGAAGGGATGCAGGGATAAAAACAAAACCATTTCTGTTGCTGTGGGAGAAATACACCCAAGTTTGTAGCAGGGTCTTGTCAAAAGAATGGGAGACTCAAATTCCATTGAATCCAGAAGTAAGAAAAGAATTTTACTTGAAGAAGAGTTTTAAGGTGGTATAATAGCCTATTAGCTGTGGAATAGTCTGAGGGTTAACAGTAAGATAGCCTTTGGGCTGATGGATTGGCCTGGGGGGTGGGGTAATGGGTTAGCCTGGGAGCTAATTGAGTTGCCCAATGGGTGACTGAGTAGCAAGTTAGGAATGGCAGCTCCATAGCCCTGGGCTGATGGAGGAGCAGCACTGGAGATGATGGAGTTGCAACTCTAGGGGTGATGGAATAGCCCAAGAGGTCATGGAGTAGCAGGCCCAGGTGTGGAGGAACAACAGGGAGTGTAGACCAGAGTTTGTTTATATAGGATCTGAAGGTTAGTCATCTCCTATTCCAGGGAAGTCTCCACCTTTCCCTCAAACCCTGGAAGAACGAACATGGCCAAATGCAGGCGGAGGTGTGTTTGGGGGAGCATGTCACCAGAAAGGGAATAGGGAGCAGGAAGCAGGTCTGGAGGATCTTTCAGTAATACCAGCATCTTTAGTGTCCACCTTGGCATCATTGTGAATGTGGGAGAGGTCTTGCTACTCTTCTGGAATGGGAATGTGGAGGTGGGGTGGGGGTGGGGTAGGGGGAGGGGGGAGGGGGAGGGGGAACGGATATAGCATGGTCCTAATAGTTTAGAACTAAGGTCAATAAATAACAATATGAGTAATTAATAAAAACAGAGCAGCACAAAGCTGATGCCCATTATAGAGCCTCACAGATCCAGGCCAAGTGATTGATGATACAGGATGGATAACTGATCTGTAAAAATAGACTCGAATCCAGGACTTCAATCCCCAGAAATCCTTGCTCCACTTCCCCAGAATGCCCTCTAATCTCACTGAATTCTCACCTGGGCCAAGAGCGGAGATGGGATATTTAAACCTGGTTGTGAATAGGCTCGGCCTCTCTTTTGGACTTCCGTTTTGGAGCAGACGCTTCTCTTCCATGATGTGAGGCCTCTCTGGCCTAGGCATGTGCTTTCTTATTCTATATTTTCTTTAATCCTTAACCTTTAATAAACCTCATAAAAATATAATACTCCTTGCAGAGAGAAACTAATTGCTACCTGTCTCAGTTTCCCCTAAAATTTTAATCTTTACAGATCACAATACAGTTTCTGCGATTCATGCTTGACTAATACTGAAACTACAAGTTTTGCAGATAATGTTTAATTAGAAGATTTCAGAGTAGGACGGTCCTGTTCCTAATATTGCCCCTCACTGCCTACTGCCAGCCTCCATCACTGTCCTCAAGAAAATGTCATGCTATTGGGGCCAATATACACAACAGAACCCCCCTAGGGCTGGATCCCAACTTTCCCTCTCATGGACAGCTTGAGTCTACAGAGGTTACTGGCTACTGCTTCCTCAGTGTCTATTCAATAACTGAGGAGCTTGAAGAAATCTCCTCATGTGAAGGTTCTCATTTGTGAATCTGTTTGGGCTGTAGGATTAGATTGTAGGTGTGTGGTTCCCTGCCTGTAACAAGTAGAGGGTAGAGGGCTCCCATGTGGAAGACATTCACAGAGGACAAGGAGTGGCTCACTGTTCCATGGTACTACAAGTCCTTTTCTCTCTCTGTGGAGTCTTCATCAAGATCTCCTTAAGTGTGGTTTTCTGCTGAGTTCTGAGGGTCAGTGCCAGGAATCAGAGAACAGATTGTTAAATTTCCAGTGTGAGCATTTGCAAATGCTACAAATTGGCAGCTGCTTTCCTGCTGGACTCAACACTGACAGCTATATTGTGCATAGCACACAGAGGCAGCACAAAGCATGCTGGGCCTGGAGTCTGAAAGAACCCAGTTCAAGTCTGGCCTTAGGCACTTTCTAGTCTTATGACCCAGACAGAGCAAGTCACTTAACCTCTGTCTACTTCAGTTTCCTCAACTCTAAAATGAGCCTGATAATAATAGCATCTACCTCCATGGTTTGTTGTGAGAATTAAATGAAAGAATTGTAAAGTGCTTATAAATAAATGCCTACTTACTCCCTCCTTTCCTCCTCCTGCCCTCCCTCTCTCCCTTCCTCCCTCCCTTCCTCCCTTCTTCTCTTCCTTCCTTTCTCCCTCTTTCCCTTCTCCCTCCCTTTTTCTCTTCCTCCCTCCTTCCTTCCCTTCCTTCCTTCCTTTCTCCCTTCTTTCCTTCCTTCCTTCTTTCCTTCATTACTCCTTTCATTACTTCCATCTTTACTTCCTTCCTTCTTCCCTTCCTTCCTTCCTTCCTTCCTTCCTTCCTTCCTTCCTTCCTTCCTTCCTTCCTTCCTTCCTTCCTTCCTTCCTCCCTTCATTACTCCCATCTTTCCTTCCTCCTTTCCTACCTTATTCCCTCCCTTCCTCCATCCCTTCCTTCCTTCTTTCCACAAGACATGACTGATTCTCCTCCTGTGCATCATCATCTTCTTTCATCCATTAATTAAAACCCTTTACTTGTTCCAAATTGATTAAAGACTCATTTGTACCTGGTCTATACTCTGACAAACAGATTCAGTTCAGCCTTCTGGAACCTTCCATGGTTGCAATGATTTGGATGGAATTGAAACCCTCACTTTTATATAAGTGTGTACAAAATAGATACAATGCAAATACACTGAGGTAGTAGCAGGTGAAGGTAATTAAGAATGACATCATGTAGAATGTGGTACTTGAGCTGATGTTGGAAAGGAACTAAGAGTTCTACCAGGCAAAGGTGAGGAGAGATTGTATTCCGGGCAGGAGGACAGACAGTGCAAAGTCAGGGAAAGGCAGGAGGTGAAGTGTTATGTGTTAAGAACAGTGGGAAAGCTTGTTGGGCTGAACTGTAGACTGTATTGAAGAGCCTCATAAAATAAGGTTGAAGGGTAGAATGGATTGCCAAATGGAGGACTAATTTGAACTGATTTGGAGTTGTTTCCTTGGGGGGGGGGTTAAGATTTAGAATTACATCATTGAAATCTATGTATTTCAGTTTTACAATTAAAGTTTACTTCTGGTTTTAATCCAATTCAACAAATATGTGTGTATACGTATGTATTTCTTCCACATGGAGGAGGTTAAGGGCATGGCATACCTACAATCTGGAAAATGGACATAAAATTTTTTCACTCTCCCTTCATACCAGAGGAGAAGTATCAATTTTTCCTTTTTCTTTTATGGGGTGCTTACCATGTATATTTATGGTATGAAAAGAAAAAATAGGTTGATATTATACAATATTATAAATATATTTTATACAAATCTGAACTTCCAGACTTTTTCTGTGTTTCAAAAAACTACTCCCAAATTATGATTTTTTTTTATTCTGACCCATCATGATATATCAAAACTGCAATGGGGAAGTTTGCAATGTGGAGAATATGTATATATATATATATATATATATATATATATATATATATATATATATATATATATATATATACAGAGACAGACAGAGAGAGAGAGAGAGAGAGAGAGAGAGAGAGAGAGAGAGAGAGAGAGAGAGAACATACTAGAAGCCGAGCCTCTGCTGGGATTGTACCAGAGAAGTCTATCTGTGATCAAGTCTCTGCCTTCAGAAAATTTTAATCATTTAGTGGAGCCAGTCATCAGATGTGTTGTAACCATCATTTTGATCCAAGATAGAAATACCCAGAAATACCCAGAAAAAAATCTGACCAAACTGTGTTCACCCAGGTATAATTTATAGGAATATATTTTGAGATAATGACTAGTATGAGAAGTCCTCCACCTACAGAGATCTCCAGGAATCTATGACTAATAGACAACTCCTAGGGATTTTCCTAGGGTATATTGGAATAAAGTGACTTAATCGTTAGTTTCAAAGACAGGGTTCTTGACTATGAACCCAGCACTCTAGCTACTCTGAGAAATTTCTTATTTAGACATGATTTATTGATATTAGAATGGAAGATACAGCAAAGCCATTTGCCATTTTGCAACATCACCACCAGGATTCCCCATTGTTATTTTCCAGTCTGCCACCATTGTCATGAAATCTGTCCAGGAACTTTTCAGTTCTTCTGGGACTGAAAACAGCCCTGAAATACTCCCAGACATTAGGAGTATACTGTTTTGTACTCAGGAAGACAAAACATACCATTTCGCATCTTTGCAAATGCACCATTTGGGGAATTAAAATGCCAGCCACTTTTGAGTATACCAATCATAAGAAAGCTAGAAAGGGATATAAATAGGGATTGGAAAACTTCCATCAATACTCATTGGTTGAGCCAACCCATGGATTTATTACTCATTCTAGTTGTTTCTGTCTCTAATCTGACCAAATTGTCATAATTTTAATACAGGAACCATTTAGGCATAACGACTAAAGAATTTCTTTAGTATATGAAGGAGAAAAACACATGGCCTCTTTCCAGGGCTAGCTGCAATCAAGTCTTCTCTGTCTTCATTCTGGTTTCTGTGGGGACTCAAATGTGAATTGTATTTCCATTCACACTAGAAAGTCAGGCAAATCTGAGGATAGTCTAATACCATCCCCACCCCCCCAGCCTGACTTCCTTATGAAATTACTTTTATATAATTAAGAATTAAGAGAAAATTAGAGGCAGGAACTGACTCTCTGGAAGTCATAAAAAAATAGCTCAGAGATGTGTAAAAAGTTATTGGCCTTCCAGTATTAGCTTTTAATTGGGCTAGTCCTGAAAACTACTAAGCATCCCACTGGACACTGATAAATGCATATGTCATAAGTACCCTATGAGAAAACTTGAAAAATTAATTAGAAATTATTTGCTTGAGGAATTAATTTGAATTTTCCACTGATAGATGATCTGTGAATTGGTTGAAGTTTCTTGAACAATCCTGACCTTTTCTGAGATGGATATCCTTCATGTGGAATGTATGTAATGAGCCCAGAAGCTCTTGGGTATTAATGACTAGGCTTCAGAACTTATGTTCTTCCTCTAATGTCAGATTTCCATATTTCTTATCTGATTGTCTACACCCCAAGCTAGTGTGCCTTAAGGAAGGCAAAGAGGGCTACATCTGAGACCTCTGAAGGAAATGGGGTATGAAAACTAAAGGTAACTGTGCTAATGTGGATATTCCCAGTGGACGTAGCAAGCTGCATCTGTTTCTGAAAACGAGAACATTTTTAGTGCATTGCTAATCTTTGTGCAGGGAGGGCAAAGGAGATTCTTTGAATTGGGCCAGTGGATATCATCTTGGTTCCAAGGAAGTTAATGAAGTGACTAATTAAAAGCAGAATATTTTGCCATCATTACTGCCCCCTAGGGAGTATAACTGTGACAAGTTTTTGCCTAAGGAGTTTATGTCCTAAAGGATATATAGACAGCTGTCACCCTCCCATTTCCTTTTTCTCTCTTACCTGAGTAACACTATCTTGGACCTTACAATCAAATCATAAAAGGGAAGTAAAAAGGGGCATGTCTCTGTGAAGATAGGATTAACTCTCCTTTTGCCCATTTTTAGCTAACCAAATCAACAACTTAAAAGTGCCCCTAATTACTATTAAGTATGAGAGTTCACAAGTCACTTACTAGAGTAAGTGACAATTCCAAAGGCCACTGCCCCACATCCCCTTTGGCAGTGCTAAGCAAATTGAAAGACTGCCATTGATTTCTGTGAAAGAAGAAGGAGTGATAGGAAATGACAGGAAGTGACGTGGAAAAAAAGGGTATAAAAAGAGACCAACATACCATCTCCTGGACTGTTCTTGCGTGGGGGGAGGCAAGTCATAAAGGATTGTGTATTAGGGTGAATGAAATACTGGTATGGTATGGTGTGAAGGGTTGGGTCCAGAAGGATTGCTCAGGCCCAGGAATGAGTCCTTTGGCTTTGGTCTAATTCATCTCCCTTTCCAAAAGCATCTTCATTGGCTGGAGATTTTCTGGCCCCTGAAAACTTAAGAGGTTTAAAAAAGTTCAACATTCCCTTCCTGGCTTTTGGAGAAATTGGTTCCGGGCATTCCCTTCCTGGCTTCTTGAGAGACTGATTGTGGAGATTCCTGCTTTGGTTTTGGAGGAGGCTGAACTGGTGGAACCCTGGCTGAAGACACCATCAGGACTTCTGTCTTAGAGAGATTCCTGCCTTGGTGGCTCTGCGACGGGACCCTCTCTGTTCTGAGCTTTGGTGGGACACTCCCTTCAGTGTGAGTTCTGTGGAAAGACTCTTTTCCTTGGATCCTGCATCAGCTTGTCGGTGAGTGACTCAGACTTCCACGCGGAGATTGGAACTTTGTAGGGGAGCCAACTGAATTTCATTGGATCAGCACTTAGGGTAGGCTAGGAAACTCCTTACCTCTTTCCCTCCTACATTTCATACTTCAACTCTTTTTCTTCCTTGTTATAAATAAAAGCTGCTAACTGGTCTTTTTTTTTTCTGGCTTAGGGATAATATTTTGAATTTGGAGACCTCAACATTGAGTTTATAACTCTCTTATTTAGTCAAAACCCCAAGTTAACCCTTTCATCCCCATTAACATCCATATAAGAAGAAATTTAAGAGTTAAATCTAGTACTCTTCATATATCCCTGTTTTTCCAAAGGCTACCCCCCCCAATAAAACACAAGAGGCAGGTGTAGAATTGAAATTGGCCATTTCTCTCATCATCTGATTTTTGTATCAGAAACAGGCAGAACTAACATCAAACAGAAAATTACAGAGTTGCCTTTACAACACAAAAAGTCAATAGTGATATATCACAGAAAAGGGATATGTTCATTTGTCCGAATTACTATTATTTTTTACTTGTGAAACTGGCTGCTCCATCTGTAGGCTTCAATTGCCTTGTTGGATCTAAATGGATAGGCTCCAAGTATTGAGCCTAAATATCTACTGCCTGATGGGTGGAAATATAAACCTTAATCCTTTTCTCTGAGTCCAACCCTGTAATTATAATGAGAGTTTAGCTGCAGGATGTGTAACCATGGGTAACTGCAAGTAAAATTCTAATTGCTTTTGAATGAAAGAATTAAAACAAACATTCCTTCAAAATAAACATTGTATACTTTCTAGGTGTTATGTTACATTAAGAAAACTGGTGTGTGTGTGTGTGTGTGTGTGTGTGTGTGTGTGTGTGTGTATAAAAGAGGGAGAGAGAAAGAGAGAGGGGGAGGGAGAGGATGGAGATGGGGAGGAGGGGGAGGAGAGAGGGAAAGAGAAAAGGAAAAGGGGGAAGTGGAGAGAGAAAGAGAGAAGAAGGGAGGGAGGAATAGATGGGGAGGGACACAGAGAGAGAGAATGGAGAATGAGGACATGAGGGGGAGATAGAAAAGGAGGGAGGAGAGTGAGAAAAGGAGAGGAGGGGAGAGAGAGAGAGACAGAGAGAGAGAGAGAGAGAGAGAGAGAGAGAATTGAAGTTTTTGTGAAGATATAAGGATTCTCTCCACTCAAGTAGGATAAATTTCCTTGTAGTTGATGGGCATGCCTGATATTTTCTTGGTACATCCTCATAGGCTACATGGCATGGTAGAAAGGGGTCAGGTATTCAAACCAAGCAAATGGGTTCAAGCCCCACCTCTGACACACTGGCTATGTGAATACAGGGTAAATTATTTAAACTTTCGGTGTCCCAATCACCTCTATCAAGTCCTAAGTTACAGAGAAATTATGTTTCTGCCTCAGTGGGAAGAATTTCCACTCCAAGAGTTCCCTGTCAGTCAAAGAAAAGGCAGGTCTGCCCCCAAAATCAAACAGTAAACAAAAAACAGAACTAGACTCCTCAGAGCATTTGTAGAAAGCTGCCAACAACAAATGCTAAGTTGATGTGGTTGATTGTCTTTTAAAGAGAAGAAATGTAAACAGGAAATAACAGTTTTCCCCTTCTATTACCTCATCCCAGGATCTGAACTGATTTCCCTTGATAGGATCATAGAATTTATAGCACTTAAGAGGTCACTTAGGACAGCAAGGTGGTGAATGGTGAATTGCCAATCCTAAAGTCAAGAAGACTGCTCTTTCTGAGTTCAAATCTGGCTTCAGTCACTTTGCTTCAGTTTTCTCAACTGTAAAATTATCTGGAAGAGGAAATGACAAACCACTCTGGTGTCTTTGCCAAGAAAAACTCAAAAGGGATCACCAAGAATTGGATACAATTGAAATGACCAAACAAAAATAATAACAAAAAAGTGAGCGCCTAGTCATAGACTCATGGTATACTGAAATTACTCACTTTGAAACTTCTAAATTCAGCAAATGCTATAAAAGGACTTTATTATTTTATTGATTGTTTAGACTTAAGAAAGTGATGGATAAAATGTTAATAATGTTGATTAAACTTAAAGATATGTAGGAGTATTTTTTGATGCCTAATTGTTAAATATTTCCCAGTACATCCTTGAGTTCATTCAATTTTTGCTCAGTTTAATTGTAAAGCAAATATTTCTTCATGTTGGATTCAAATGTGCCTTCCTGTTTCTTCTACCCTTTGCTCATGGTTCTGCCATCCAGGGACACACACACACACAAAACAAATCTAATCCTTCTTCCACATGATAGCCCTTCAAATATTTGAAAACAGGCATCATCTCCTCTTCATATCACTGCCTTATGCTTGGTTTTCCTCATTCCCAAATGTACATTTGAGATTCAGTTCTGGATGTTAATGAAGAGAAATGTCAGCACGGATAATTTTAAAACTCTGGGTAATCCAACTAGGATTTTCCTCCTGATCTTATCAGTAGAAAGTATTTCAAGAACTTCCATATTGTACTATGTATTTGCAGTTATTTGTGCTCATGTCTTACATCCTCTATTTGACTATAAGCTCATTGAGGGTAAAGGTCATTGTTTTCTTTTTTATATTTTCTCCCTATCCTATTCTAGAACTGGGCCTATAATCAACACTTCATATATTTTAGTTGAAGTGAATTAACTAGACCAACTATTTAATGAGAAGTGAAAAGACACTTTCCAAAAAGAGTCCAGAACCATGACGTACTGACACTTCCCCAAATATTTGCTCCTTTTCAGTGAATAATCTTACACCATCAGTTGACAATAAGAATACTGGGAAGGTGTAACATTTGTTGCATTCCCCATCATCTTCTTGAGTGATAAATTTTTTTAACATACTAAATATTTTAACATAGAAACAGTAAATAGCCCTATACAGAGTGTAACAGGTGTTCATAATACCTCTAAGTGGTTAACTGGGGGGAATAAAATAGCAAAACAATGGGGAGGGGGACACATAGGAAATGTGGGCAGACGTTTGCTTCCAGTCTCCTTGTTTCCTCTTCTCTTACCCTTGAAGAGATTTCTGGTCTGCTACTCCATAATGTACTTTACAGGTAACCAGAAAGGTTCCCATGGCTGGTATGCCTCACTGGGGCAGGTAATCCACAGGTACTTGCTGTTCCTTACTTTGGCTCCTTGCTACCTCAGCCTAAGCTGGGAATTGATGAAAAGACTGGGACCAAGCTTCAGAAGAGCCATAGAGTCAAAGACAGAAACCCAGAGTTGGGTTGGGATTAGGGCATTGTGGCAACCATGGAGCTGTGAAGGATCAGTCATGCTACTGTGAAACCATAGTATCCTAGCAAGATCAGGTCAGGAGACTCTATACTTTGTACATTTCAGTTTGCAGAGGTGATATGGATAAATTCCCATCATACAACTCTGTTTTTTTTTCTTTTCTTTCAGATATTTTCCAGATTACATGTAGATACAAATTTAATAATCATTTTCTGACCTTTGTGATCCATGCTCTCTTTCTCTCACCCTTTCCTCCTCCCCAAAAAGGCAGATAACATAAAATAGATTGTACATGTGTTATCATAGAATACATATTTCCACATTTGCCATGTTGTGAAAGAAGACACATATCCCTTACACTAGAGAAAAAACCACAAAGGAAATAAAATGAAGAATGGTCTGCTTTGGTCTGTATTCAGACTCTAATAGTTCTTTCTACTGTAAGGATAATTTAGGGTCGTGACCTAATCTAAGTTTGATTTTTGGTCGCCTAGGGGATTTCCCAAATAAAATACCAAAGTCTGAAAATCTATGGTGGTTTAATCAATATAGAGGGAAGAGATCAAGGAGAAGAGAGAGCGAAAGGGTATAGGATTTCACCTGCCTGGCCTGTGCCAGGGGGAGTTCAGAGTCCTCCACCACAAGGTTTCTGAAGAAGATTAGAGGCTTCTAAGTTGGAAGATAAAGGAGGAAAAATCAGCCTAAACTCTGAGAGAGCTCAGAGAAGACGCCACACCTGAACTAGGTTACTAGGCTTCCTCCAGTATGGTATCAAGGGAAACTCACTGCTAAACCGTACAATAGCTACAGCCACGCCAAGATGCTGAAAGCACACTGTCGCCAGCCACCTCTCCACGGCAAAAGAGGCTGGAGAGAGGAAGTGATGCGAAATATATAGACAGTTTTACATCACTTTCCTGTGCCTCACCTATACCAATGGTAGCTTAAGCTTGACTTAGGACAGCCCAGGGGTCTGTCAGTTGTCTCTGATTTGTCATTTGCTAGCACATGTCTATCATAGACCATCCTCCTAGATACTTAATCCTTAAGTATGGGTGTAGACATTCCTGATTTTGTTAGACTAAGTAGGGTGGAGTAATCTAAAGTTCACAGTGGATAGCCTTTTTCATCATGTGTCCCTTGGAGTTGTCCTGTATCCTTGCATAGTTAAGTCATTTAGAGTTGATCATCATACATTATTCTTGTTACTGAATACAATGTTCCCCTTGTTCTGCTCACTTCCCTCTGCATCACTTCATATAAATCTCTCTAGGTGTTTTTGTGATTGTTTTGTTCATCATTTCTTGTGGCACAATAGTATTTCATTATAATTATGTACCAAAACTCATTCAACCGTTCCTCAATTGATGGGTACCCCTCCAGTTTCCCATTCTTTGCCACCACAAAAAGAGTGGAAATGTATTTATGCATGTAGGTCCTTTTCTCCCCTCTTTGATCTCTTTGGTATATAGACCTAGAAGTGGTATTGCTGGATCAAAAGGTATACACAGTTTTTGGACTTTTGGGAATGGTTCCAAATTGCTTTCCCATTCAACTCATACTAACTTTTCTCCCTACACCCTGGAATAGTTGGGAAGATCTCTGAGGAAGATGATTGGGTGAAATAATTTCTTCGCAGTTTTTCTATGTGACAATTTCTTTAGCTTTGCTAGGTGACAGCTCTTTCACAGTTATTCATTTTACTGTGTTTTAATAAATCATGTGACCCTAAAAAGTCAATCATCTAAGTCTTCTGAACAAAGTTAGTCTACTGAGAGCAGGAGATTTCCCCATGTGAGATGGGGACTGGAAGCCAAATCAAGGTTTCAACGTCTTTAATATTTCAGAGTGGTTTTCTATTTCTTTTCCCAAAGGCATCATGTCACAAATTTGGAGATGGGGCAGGGGTAAAGAGTCTGGCTTAAGAACTTGTAGAATGAGCATCCTCTGGGGAGCAGGAGGAATATTTCTGTTTTCGGATTGAAAGACTGTAGCCATGAATACCCCCAATAATACTGCAAAGATTAACCAACAGAAACAAGCCAGGAAAGAGATATAAACAGCTATTGCCACTGCAGCACACAGGACACTCATTGAGTAATACATTAGATCAAATAATGGAAAAGAACAAAAGAAAAATCTATTTCTAGGGGCCAGGAGTGATTCCCAGAAACCCCAGGTGGGAAAAATCAGAGTTGGAAGAGGCCTTAGAGACAATTGGGTCCAACTCCTCATTTTATAGATGGGAAGACTGAGGCACAGAGAAATTAAGTGACTTGCCCAGAATCATACAACTAGTTAAGTGTCTGGCAAAATCTGAACCTCAGTCTTCCTGACTCCAAGTACTATACATTTTCCACTTTGTCATGTAGAAATTAACTTATGACCTGATTAAGTGATCATTTACTTCTCTGCTTATAGTTGGCCCATTTAGCAATTGGCTTATTGGTTACACCTCAGTGTCCCTTTGGCTACCATTTCTAAGTCCCTTATTTTATAGATGTGAAAACTATGGCCCAGAGAGCTTGTGACTTGCTCAGGGTCCTATAGCTAGGAAGCTACAAAGTTGGGGTTTGACCCCAAAGCCACTGACTCCAAGTGTAATTGCACTAGACCAGGATGTAGGTCATATAAATGTCTTGATCATGGAACAATGTGAATGAGCCAGAGAATAAGGCACAGGATAAATCATAGCTAATAGCTTTTATTTATATACTGCACTTTTCAAAGCAATTTCCTAACAGTGATCTTGTGGGTAAGTATTTGAAGTACTGAAACTGAAATTC
Source organism: Monodelphis domestica (assembly GCF_027887165.1). NCBI lineage: Eukaryota > Metazoa > Chordata > Mammalia > Didelphimorphia > Didelphidae > Monodelphis > Monodelphis domestica. The sequence continues at coordinate 67,539,440 of NC_077230.1, forward strand.
ACATAATTTAAATGACCTGCTCAGACCTTGTCAAACCAGAATTTGAGCCTTTATTTTTAAAATTCCCAATTCATTGTTCTTTCTATTAATCAGTAGAATATATGCCTTCTTGTCTCCCAAGATATCTCTCCTATCATCTTGTCAGGGTACCTGAAATTCCACTAGCAGAGGCATTCATTTGAGGAAATCACTGTCTCCAGAAGACTAGTAAAAATGAATACATCCTGGTAGGATGGGACTGGGCGGGGAATGTAATTCTACAGATACATCAATAAGCATCATCAATATAATTCAGTCAAAAGATTAAAGTGTCAGTTTCCTAGCAAAGAGCAACAACCCAAGAGGGTTTAGACACAGGACAGATAAGATTCTACCCTGAAAGAATTCAAAGTCTTGAATATGGAGCTCTCTGACCAAGGAGATGGAATTTAGATGGAGTGAAGTAAGAGGATGTTGTGGGAAGCCAAAGGAAACCATCAGGGTGGGGAAGCAGCCCAAAGAAAGAAAGGGATCATTTTTAGGAGAAGTAGGGTGGCACCAAGGCCACACTTCCCCTGTTTTCCGATTTTGCTAAGGGCTAGTTCTAGGCACACAGTGAGATGTAAGCCCCTCAAATACTCCCTGCCTCTCTTTCTCTAGTCCAGTCTTGTTTTCACTGGGAATGAATGTTCTAGGATGAAAGATGCTATAAAAACACAGGATGTTATTGCTATTGCTACAAGTAATTAACATGAAATAGGATCAGAACACAACAATCCCTTGGAAGCTAATCCTTTTAAGTTAATGGAATTGAAATATTGTAATTCATGAACGAACATTTAAATGGTGTTGCTTGGACAGTTACTGTGTGTTATTTATATTTGTTGAATTTTTTAAACAGCATCCGTCCTTCTCAGAGATGCCTGAGGGCACAAGTACAAAGCATTAATGAATTCATTATCATAAATGAATCACTAAGAAGCAACAGTAATTAACAGTTTAAACTAATATAGCTTTAAAATAGTAGACTTAGTACTATTCTACTGGGGAAAGTTGGTTAAAAGTAGAGGTAATCATAGCATCTTACTTAGGTTTAAAGGGAATCTCAAGTGTAATTACAGTACAATGGGCTCCACAATTTTTTATTACATCCCCCATCAGTAAAAAAAAGTATTTCTTCATGTACTTATTCATAAATTACATATATGTACTACTATTATGATACTTCTCTACATGATAAAACTGGTCGTGTGATCCTGGGCAAGTCACTTAATTTCTCAATACACAATTCTCTGTGTATGACTGAAAATTGCAAAGAAGGTGCAGACCTGCATAAATAAAGTTTAGTCCTTTGGGATTTCACAATACAAATGTAATTCCCAGTCCAGTCTCTATTTTCTATTTTCGGATGTCTTGTTTTGACACTTCATGATATGACTTGAAGGTTTGATTCTAAGTTTGGCTTTTTTTCAATATATGATTTTAATTGTTAGACCTGAAAAAAGAGTCTTCACAAAGATATGTAAACTCAAATAGAAAAAATGTACCATCGTCTGCATTTACTAAATCATCATTATTCTCATTTTCCAATCTTATATCCTAATTATTCAAAGGTTTTTGTTACAATTTGGCTTTAAATTTCCATCTTCCCTGACATCAATCTATTATCCTTGCACATTAATCATAAGGTGTTGAATGTGTATATTATTAACAAATAGGTTCAAAATCCACTGAAATTCTTTATTTGGAAGATTTTAAGACACATTAGAAAATTCTATCTAGCTATTATTATTATTTTAAAGTTTTAAAAAGATCAGAGAGCCTTCATAGCTCACACACTTATATTATTTTTTAGCAACTTGGAGATGAGAGAATAAGTATCCAGGAGAAGATGGCGCATAGTAGCTGAAGCTGCAGAGGTTATGAAGAATAAGGATATCATCAGTTTTGTCATTTAAAAAATAATCAGTAACTTTTAAGATAACTGTTGCATTTGATTGAAGAGTGAGGGTAAAGAGATGTCAAACCTGGGAGATGAGATGATGATGCTTTCCAGGGAAATGTGGATACTTGTGAAAGAGGGTTGGGTTTGAGGGGAAAGGTGATATAATGAGTTCTGTGATGCAGATCACACTGAAAAGATGAAAGGAAGGAAGGAAGGAAGGAAGGAAGGAAGGAAGGAAGGAAGGAAGGAAGGAAGGAAGGAAGGAAGGAAGGAAGGAAGGAAGGAAGGAAGGAAGGAAGGAAGGAAGGAAGGAAGGAAGGAAGGAAGGAAGGAAGGAAGGAAGGAAGGAAAGAAGGAAGGAAGGAAGGAAGGAAGGAAGGAAGGAAGGAAGGAAGGAAGGAAGGAAACTGTGCCATAATGATGGTGATGGTGTTCCTCCCTGGTTTCTGTATTAGAGTACACAACCTGCTGCACTGGGCTCCTGCATTACAGTCCAGGGTGATCTGGGGGCACTGTGTGAACTGAAGATAAGGAATGAGAATAAAAATACAAGAGGGAGACATGGAAAGATTTTGCCTGCTCCACCACCTTGGCTGGGTGAAGGTTAAGTTCTATAGTCTAGAGGATATGTGTTTGGTTGGGCAGGGGTTGGGAGGTTTGATGGGGTGTACAAGGGTGGGGGTCAGTTATGGGAGGGATCCAGTTATGAGCTATATAATGAATAAAGGAGATGCTGAGGTTTTGTTAGAGACCATTCCATCCATGATTGATCATCCATCATGGAGCTGATTGTTTACCTATCCTTTAGAGGTAGGCCAGGAGGGTGCAGCTCCACTTTGGAAATCACAGATCAGTTTACTTTCCTGCCTTCAAAAAGGATCATACTTAAACTGTCTTGGGGCAGAGCAATCTCTATCATTTTCCTTTAGAGCACCACAGGAAATTCCACTATCTTCACTGAAAGTCCCTTTAATTATTTTAACATTCACTATCTGGCAGGCTAAGTTCCTTGAGAAGACATTCTATGTCACTTCTGGTTTTGTATTCTCAGTATCTGTGATGGTGCCTGGCTTGTAGTACACAATAAAAACTCATTGAATTGGATATTTAGTGATTCTCTCAGGAAATATGCCCTTGTATGTAACTGAAATCCCCTTTTTTACAATTTAAATTTGTTCCTCCTGTCTTATTCTCTATGTGGATGGAGAACGACTGGCCAGCATTTTCCATGTGAGACTTCTTCATCTATTTAAAAATAAATCATTAAATCACCCCTCAGCTTTCTCTTCTCCAGGATGAACAATTCTTATTTATTTAATGCTTCAAAAGTCTCAATCTTCGGTCACTGGATCATTTTTTGTCTCTCATGAATATTTTCAAAGTTCTCTATGATCTTTTTTAGAAGGTGGTATGGCGTTAATCTGATATGGATCCCCACTAGTGTGGAATATCATGGCCTCCAAATAGTTTATTTCTGCTTAGGTACTTAAGTATATGTAAAGGGAGCAGAGTTAATCTAAGGTTCCCCAGATCGATAGGATGAGTTCTTCAACCAATTTAAGAATACACGGCAAGGTCTCAGACAGACATCTCTCAAAAAGATGGACATATGCACTGCACCTTGGCTGAGAAAACATAGAAAGAACTTCTCTGACTAATTCCCAGTGGTTGGGGCTTTCTCCAAGATAATTAGCAAGGGAAAGTGGTGGAGGGGGTGGAACACTTGTTAGAAGAGCTGCCATCCCCTCATGGTTTTTAAGCTTAAATTGCTTGTTCTTTTTTTCATTCTCTGGCCCTTTGATTTCTAGATTAAAGTACAGAAGAATAGACTAACATTCTGGGAGGAAGCAAAGGATTTTCTCCTGTACCTCTTCCCCCACTATCCTCCTAGAGTACTCATTGGCAATTTGCAGCAGAAGCACATGGTGAAGTATTTGTGCTTGTTCAGGTAGCCTGTGGCTTTCAGACCCCAAATTTCTGGCCCCCTTTGCCTTTCTGTTTCTTCTCAGTAGAGACAAGAATCTAAAATTATTCCAGGAAGTGGGCAGTCCCTATGTAAGCATCCAGAACACTAATAAAATTGTTGCAGATGCTCATGAAAGAAGAATGAAGCTATAACCTAGGGTACCCAAAGATGCTGAGGTTACAGTCCCAAACCTGAGGTCTTATCACGTAAAGGTGAGTTTCTCCCTTTACCTCACTCACTGCCCATACCTGGCGGGGGGGGGGGGTATTCCAGGAAATTCTTCTATACTCATGACATAGGTCATGTCTAGGTTTCCTCAAATATGGTTAGAAGGTCCTCAACTGGCCCAAAGACACTCAATATGCAATGAGGAATGTGGTGTGGGATGATCTTTATTTCACCCACCAAAGATGTAAAGTATATGAAGGAAGGCAGAAAACTCAAAAAAGTATATTGGGTTAGATAAGAGGGAAGGTTGGTAGGGTCCAAATCTCCTGACTACTCACTAAGCTCCAACCCCAAGGCAACCCCTTGTTTTTAGTCTTCTAGTTCCAAGAAGCATAATGTTAAGGAAAACTCGCTCTAGGAAGAAAGTTCCTGAACAATTGAACTGAAGAACTCTCAAACCTGGGGCTACTCACAAAGCAAATCTCAAAACTTCTGGTGCCCTGGATTGGTTCATTCTTTGTACTTATATCCTGGTGCCTGGAACAAATTAGATGTTTCATTATTAATTGTGAATTTATTGGTAGGGAATTCAAAATCATTCCTCGCAACTATTATCCATGATCCATCTTCTTGAGCTTCTGCCATGTGCTTCTGCTCTGTGGATAGAGCATGGGGCTTGGAGCAAGGAAGACTTGAGTTCCAATCCAGCTTCAAACACTCAATAGTTGTGTGATGTTGGGCAAATCAGTTGCTATTTGCCTTAGTTTTCCCATGTACAAAACGGGCACAATAATAATAGCACCTGCCTTCCAGGGCTGTTGTAAGGATCAAATAAGATAATATTTGTTAAAAAGCTCGTCACAGCTAAAATAGACTAGATGATAGGTAGATGTTAACTCTCATTATTATTAATTAGTTGCTTTTGTGGGGTGTCAGAATGAAGGTCTACTCTTCTGGACTCCATGAGGAAGGAGGGTTAGAAGCCAGGAGAGAATTTGGACAGGCAAGAGAGAGGCACTTATAATTTATTTTTATATTTTTATAGACTACAGGAAAGAAACCGCTCTTTTAAAAAGAGTCTACTTCCCCCACTCTCAAATGCCAATTATCTTGGAGACAACTCCACTCACTTGAAACCCATGAGAGCAGTTCTCTATGTCCACTCAGCAAAGTGCCAATTCCAGACTGTGATCAAATTCCCCATCTACTTCCTATAATTGCATCAAGTTGATTGCAGAACTCATCCCATTGGTCAGCGGCTCCACAATCACCCCCTTGTGACCTTAGGAGAGTCACTTTGTCTCTGGAAGCTCATTTTCTTTCCCTGGAAATGATTAGACAAAATGGTATAAAAATCTACAGTCCTATGATATTTTCGATTTTCCAATCCATTATAAGAGTCTTTTTAGATAGAAAAGATCATGAATTGTATCTCATATTCTCTGCAAAGTGTCATGAATTCTATTCTGAGGCACATGTGAAGATGATTTCCAAATCACCTAACAAAAATTAAGATGTTCACCCCATCACCTCCAAAGAAACAGATCTTGAGTCTTTCAACCCATCCATCTACTTCCATTTTATTATTCCATCAAGGACATCAGGGGAACTGCTGGATGAGAAGAGTTGCTTCTTAATTATTTTCTTTTTCCTTATAATAATAATTAGTTTAGCTCAAATTAATATAGTGCTTCCTATGTGGTAGCCACTGTGCTAAGTGCTTTACAGAGAAAATCTCATTTGAAACCTTTAACAGTCCTGGGAGGTAGGAAACTAAGGAGGACAATATGGGGAATGAGGAAAGTGGGACAGACTAAAAATGTGACTTGCTCTGGGTGGTAAATGTCTGAGGTTAGATCTGAACTCAAGTTGATTCCAGTGCTCTATCCACTGATCTTCAAAAAGAAATCATGGATCCATAGAGTTTCTCATTTTGGATTCGAATCCTCTCATTTTTACAAACAAACTAGGGTCCAAAGAAATAAATTGACTTGTTAATTAGACCTAATGGGACCTAAACTGATGCCTCCTGATACCCTTTGTCCTGGGAAGTAATGTGAAATGCCAGACTTGATGTCAGAGAATCAGATTGTATTGAATCTACTTTATGTTGCTGGGCCTCCATTTCCTTATCTGTAAAATATAGGGTTGGAATAGATGATCTCTTCCAGCTCTAAGGCTATGACTCTATGGTCTTCTACTCCCCTGAGTCACTAAGGGAAAATCCCTTGCTTCATTTTTCTGTAGAGTATAAATATCACCTTGGAAAAGTAAACTATGGCTCTTGGTATTTAAGGAAAAAACAAAGAAACAAAAACTCAGGGAAGCCAGCTTTGCAAAAGCTACATTTACTGGACCAATTCAGTTTTTCCATTTTGTGCCTAGATCAGATTTATATAGAATGTAAGCTGCAGGAGAGTAGGACAAGTGTTTTTTTTTTTTAATTTTTAATCTGTATTCACAGTGCCTTATATGTTATAAATGCTTAATAAATGCTCATTGATTTTTTAAAATTGTTAGATATTTAGGAGGAGAACATCTGTCTGGCATGGTGGACTTCTAGAAGGTCAGCTTGGAATGAGTTGAAGTCTTGCCTCTGACTCGTCCTAGCTATGTAACTCTGAACAGGTTACTTAACCGACTTGGTGGCAGATGGCCCCAGTCTACTCTCTAAGATTATCTGCATTGAGAGATAGAAATTTGACACCAGAAGTCCCAAATGCCTAAACTCAAGGTGTGCAAAATAGTCATAATAGGTGAGATTTCTGATTTTTATTACTTTTCTTTGAAGGAAAGAGAGCCAGAATATTTCCTGGGTAATTTTTCCCTTATTTCACAGACTAGTTTAACTAACATGAACTCCTTTTACTAGATGGACCTCCATGCAAAAAACTATAGGCTCTAAGGATGAAAGTCAGGAGCAATCAGATTCTGTATCTTGCCTTTCCTCTGATTCACTGTCATTTTGAGCAAAGTACTTTCCTCTTTGATGAAATAGTCTTTGCTCATTGAATATTCAACTCAATTTACTTCCATTTACTAAATCTTTATTAGGAGTTCAAGATGTGCAGTGCCATATGCCATTCCTTTGGAATACAAATGAACAAAAATCATTTATTAAAGTTTATAATATGTCAAGTACTCAGCTAAATATTGGGGTTATAAATATATAAACTAACAGTCAGGCTCTCATGGAGCTTACATTCTAATGGGGTAGACAATACCTATAGAGTAGCATTGGGAAGGTAAGGGCTCTTTGGTCTGGAAAAATGCAGGGAAGAAGATGAATCAGGCCAAAGAGGAGCATATTGACATACACTACACAGGAGCAATGATGGAGTTAATCTGGTGATGGTTCATGGGGTAGGAAAGAAGAAGGAGAAGGCAAGGTGGCCAAAGAAGAAGAAGGTGGCAAGGATATTGGCCAATCTGTGAAGGTGGTAATGAAGTGAAGCATGGTTAGAACTTTAATGCTATAATGGTCCAAGAGAAGCAGTCATCAATTAGGATAGCAGGGATCCTGGGGGAAAAGTTCTGGAGATGAAAGAGTTGAAACATCTTGGGCATGGTCCCTTTGCTGTTAGAAGTAAGGGAGATTGTGGAAGAGCTGGGTGAAGATGACATAGATGAAAAAAATGAGAAATAATATAGTCTTGCCTAAAGAAGACTATATTCTCATAGAGCAATAAGACATGACCCTGGGCAAGTCACTTAATCCCCACTGCCCAGCACTCACCGCTCTTCTACATTGGAATCATGTACACAGTATTGATTCTAAGATGGAAGGTAAGGGTTTAAAATAATAATAATAATAATAATAATAATTTAAGCTTATACCTGTTTAAGGTAGGGAAAGATAATGCCTAAGAACTTACAGCAAGGGAGCATTGGTGATTCAGAGTAGACAATGCTCCTACTCTTCCAATAAAGATTCATTTGGGCTAATAAGTTCTTCTCTTACAATGTAAATATCTCCAGCAAGAGTTTGATACCAGACATCCACAAATAGTTGAGTCAAATTATTTTCTTTTAAAAACCAGGCTAAGATTGTAATGGGCATCCTCAGGATCTATAGTAGCAGATTTTGGTAAGTCCCAACCATAAGGTTCCTGGAAAGCAGAGAATGAAGAGATGGGATAGGGATGCAGAAAAAGGGATGGTGAAAGGTTCAACAGACTCCTTTGCCATTTTGTCTTGGACCTTGGTGCCCCAGCTTCTCCAAGGGCCAATGACAATGGTCTGAAAGGCTTCGAGGAATTCTCACTCCCCCTCAATTTGGAGAATTACTTACAGGGAAGCCCAATACTAGTGGATCCAAAGAGATTAGTCCATTTACAAGTGTTTGTTTTGTGATATGAGAATGTTACAACCTAGATTTCTGGGCTTCAAGACAAACTCCCGTTGTTAACAGCTGCCCGAGGTCTGGATTGCTGTTATCACATAAGGAGCTGGTTTCATCAAACGTCTTTTGAAACTGAACTAACAGGTGGAGGCCAGGACGAGACAGCTCAAGGTCACCCCCACAAAAAAAAGCCTGGTTAGTTCAATTAGAACACATAACAAAGGGCCAGAGGAGCTCTCTTCAAATACTGCTCTTCACATAATGGAAAACCTATTTCCTTTAGAAAAATCCCTCCGCCTGTTAGCTTCAAGGAAATCATTCAGAGGTAAGTACTTGGATCATCATTTAACTCACTTCGTGATAAACAGCCGAAGAGCCGCTTTGAGCTCTGCACAGTGAGGTAGCCTAAATCTCTAACTAGACAAACCCAGAAAAGCACACACTGCGATTGCGGCGACTCACGCACGAGGCACTGAGTCCGCCCATGTTTGAAACCCGGCAAGTCTTCTCGATTGCCAGGCTCATCTTTCTGCCTCTTGAAAACAGGCTTAGTCGCTGTCATCTCTACCTTTTAACCTGTCTTTCTATGGAAACAAGATCACCCCGGTGGGCCTTTCTAGCCCCTAATGGAAAAGTATCCAATTGAATTGAATAGGAACAAAAGCCGGAGGGATACAGACTGTCCGCGTAATCACAGCAAAGGGTGAATGTCTGAGGGAGATGCTACTAGACTGGCTCAGGCTGCGGGAGAGAGAGTGAGAGAGCGAGAGCATATTTTAGGAACCAGAAACTAGGGCATGATCAATAGACTTTGCCTTTGGAATAGGTGACCTCCCCTCCGTCCCCCCCACCCCCGGAACCCCGAACTCCATTCAAGGCCGCAGGGGAAGAGCTTCCTCTTTCCAGAGGCCTCTCCTCGGGTCCCCAGTTGTCATTCATTACTCTCCCCACCCCTATGCTCCAATGACTTTACTTCGCATATATTTTAACTTATAGGTATGTATAGGAGACACACTATAGAAGCTTCTCCAGGGCAGGGTGGAGGCTACTTTCATTTTTGTCTTTGTCTTCCCAAGCACCAATGTAAGTAAGGCCTGCCTCATTGTTGTTCAATCCTGGAATGATGTATGACTCTTTGTGACCCATGGCCAGATTCATAGCAGGCATTTAAAATATATGCAGCTAGGTGAGCACAGGATTAGGAGTCTGGAAAAAGGACTTGAATTCACCTAGCTGTGTGAGCATTGCCAAGTCACTTACCTTCTGTTTGCCTCAGTTTCCTTATCTGAAAAATGAATGAAAAATGAACATTTTTTCAATGCATATTGATGAATATTCAATGGATATAATAATAGCATCTATTTCCCAGGGTTGGGAAATATGAACAATGATTATACAAATAAAATTATAATGTAATATAAATAATTATATTTTGAGTGCTTTGTAATCTTTAAAAAACTATGTTAGTGAATTGAAAAAGCTTTTTTCTTTTTAAAAACAACCCTTATCTTTTAGCTTACTAAGTATTGGTTCCAAGGCAGAAGAGCGTTAAGGGCTAGGCAACTGGAATGAAGTGACTTGCCAAGGATCACAAAGCAAGGAAGTATTTGAGGTCAAATTTGAACCCAGGACCTCCTCTCTTCAGGTCTGGCTCTCTATTCACACTGAGTCAGCTAGTAGCCTAATTGCTTGAATTTGTAGAGAGATACCTTTGCAGAGTTGCACATCTAGTAAGGGTCTCAGGTCAGTTTGGGACTCTAGTCTTTTTGACTCCAGACCTAACACTATATCCACTGTGTCAACTAGCTGCCCTTGATGGTGGGGTAGAATATTTGAAATTAGAAAAATCTAGGCTGCATAGCCATCATACATATGTTACAAGTAATGCAACAATCTGTGGCTCCTTTAGCTTTTAATATGGGTTGTGGGACTAAGCCATGTCACTCACAGGATGATGCAGGAGGGGTAAAAAGGGGAAAGGAAAAATAGGAAAAAATGGAGATCATAGGCACAGAAATTAAAAGATGCATATGCTGGAGAGACTTCAAGCCTAGGGATGGAGGAAAAACAGTTTCTCCATCTTTTTCCCCAAGAGGAGCCAGGCACAGTTCTGAGCACTAAAAGGATGCTTAGTCAATAGGCATTGAATTGAACTGACCGGAGTATTGAGTGTCACCAATAGCCATCTCAGCTGCTGCTAACACCAGTCACTTTTGAAAGCTAATTCCCACCACATTTGACAGAAGGTCCAGGGAGACTAAAGGTCCCATAAATGTCACTGTAAAACATGGCTTGAAAAATCTTGGTTGTCAGATTGTCATGATTTCCTGCTTGAGTCTATGTTTTACGATCATAACTTCGAAAGAAGATGGCAGCTTCGTGGGTCAATGGTTAGAGAACTGGGTTTGAAGTCTTTTAACCCTTCTTTGCCTCAGTTTCCTCCTATGTAAAATTGTGATTATGAAACACCTACATTCTAGGGTTGTTATGAAGATCAAATGAGACATTTGTGTTTTTATTATTATTATTATTATATCAAATTTAAAAGTATCCATTATGGAATCCTCTTCTTCCTACTCTCTTTGCATCCCAGACAATCGCCTCATAATAATAGATGACATTATATAGCACTTTAAAATTTACAAAGCACTTTATAGGTATTATTTCATTTGATTGTTGTAATAATCCTGTAATGTAGTTGCTATTATTATTCCCATTTTGAAAATGAAGTAACAGAGGCAAAAAGAAGTTAGACAGTGTCTCACAGCCTGTCTCTGAGACAAGATTTGAACTCAGATCTTCTAAATGCCAAACCAAGGATTCTTTTTATTAAGATTGTAATTTAAAAATAAATACTTTTAGTCTTAGTCCTGGGTCACCAGCAATCCTTGAGAATGGCAGGTTCAAATATTGTTCATCATTGGATCAGAGCTCTATAGTTGGAAGTAACCTTAGAGGACATAGTCCAACCCTCTGATTTTACAAATGGAAAAATTGAGGCATAGGGATGTTAAGTGACTTGTCAAAAGTCACAGAGAGAAAACACCAGAGGCAGAATGTGAATCGCTTCGGGTTTAGTTCCTGGTACTCAGTTGACATCATAAATGGATTATGGATGCAAAAAAAGATGCCTTTACTGACTGGTGAGGGGACTTTCATAAGCAGAAATCACTTTTGTGGACTTTTCCCTTTTGCCCTGGGGCTAAGTAACGGTTTTGGGTTTAGAATCAAGACTTATCTTCATGAGTTCATATTCAACCTTAGACACTTCCTAGCTATGAGACCCCGGGCAAGTCACTGTTTGCCTCAGTTTCCTCATCTGAAAAATTGAGCAAGAGAAAGAAATGAAAAACTGCTCCAGTATATTTACTAAGAAAACACCCAATGGGGTCATGAAGAGTCTGATATGACTAAAATGACTCAACAGCAACAACTCTTCTGTCCTAGGAAATGATCTAGTCCTGTCATTTCCTAAACAGGTTAACCCAAACACAGAATGCAAGAACTAAAGGGACTTTAGTCACAAGATCACAATTCTGGAGTTAGAAAGGACCTTAGAGGCCATCTAGCTCATCAACCTCAGGAAACTGAGGCCCAAGGAGATTAAATGAAGTGTCAAAGGTCACACAGGTTGTTAAGCATCAGAGGTAGATTGTGAACCCAGGTCCTCTGTCTCTAAGATGAGCACTTTCCCCATCATTTTACATTGCCTATTTTACAAGGGAAGAAACTGAGGTCTAGAGAGGAAAAGTAATTTTCCTGAGGTTACATAGACACAGAATGACAGTGCTGAGAACAGAAGCTGTGTCTTGACTCTCATTTCAGGATTGTTTCCATTATACTGTTTCCCTAAAACCATTCAGGTTCTACTGAAGTAACAAAGGCCAATATAACCTCTCTGTCTGTCTTTGTGTGTGTGTGTGTGTGTGTGTGTGTGTGTGTGTGTCTGTCTGTCTCTCCCCTCTCTCTCTCTTCCCCTCTGTCCCTGTCTTTGTCTCTCCTCTCTCTGTGTCTCTCTCTCCTCTCTCTGTGTCTCTCTCTCCCCTCTCTCCTCTTTCCCTCACCCTCCCTCCCTTCACCACTCTCTCTTTCTCTTTTCTCTCCCCCTCTCTCCCTCTGTCTATCTCCCTTCTCTCTCCTCTCTCCCTCCCTCCCTCTGCCTCTCTCTCTCCCCACTTACCCCCTCCCTCCTCCCTATCCCTCTCTTTCTCTCCCTCCCTCTGCCTCTCTCCCCCTCTCTCTCATTTTCATTCTCTTCTTTCTCTGCCTCTGTTTCTCTTTGACTCTTTCTCTAGCTCCTCTCCTCTTTCAGTGAGTAACATGACTAGTACTAAGTGTTTATTTTGCTGTATCTGTAAACAGAGACAAGCATTTTTGTTGCTGGAAAGCAGTGTCCCAGAAATCATTGTAGTTTGTCACTCAAAAGAGAGCTCAAAAGGGACAAAATGCTAACAGAAACACAAAGAACATAAAAAACATCAACAGTGCCCCCACAATACCCCCTGGCATACATATATAACAGAGCTAACATATAGAATTTCACCTCTGAGAATTTTTCTGGGTTGCTAAAATTGAACTTTAATTTTCACGTTTCCTTTCCTGTCTTCATCTGCTAACAACTGATTACCATTCTGGGAACAACTAGCTTTGCTGGAATATCTAGTTGTGAATTATTTTGAGAGCATTTTTAATTGTTTAGGCATGTGTGAATAATACATTACCTTACTTTGTTGGGCTTCCTAGGTTTTACTCTTGCTGTAAACATCTCCTAATCAAAAATAATTGTGAATTTAAACACTGGAGGCCGATTAGAGTGCAATTACAATTTACTGTATGAGTTCACCAGTGTGAACAATTGCCAGTAGTGGGAATTTACATCATTAAGGCTGGCAGCCATATTATGCTAGCTGGACTCTGCTTCCTGGGAGCTCAAAGAATAAGTAAGTAGATTTGAGTCAGATATGGGAAGAAAAGCTAAATGTTGATAGGAATAAAGACCCAACCTGTGATTTCATTAGTATAGGGAATTCCTGGGAGAAAATTTCCTCATCCAATGAGGGCCAGCACCTTCTCTGTAATTAATAGTCAGCACTTTGCCTAATATTACATAGCCAGTCTGTGTCAAAGACAGGGCTTAAATCCCCTGCCTTTGAAGCCAGCTCATTATCTGCTCCCCTTTTGGTCACCTTTGGGAGCTCACAGCAATGGTCCAAGGTGAGTTATGCTAAAACTTCTTTTAGTGTACTTTAAGTAGTAAATAATTGCCCAATTATGTTCCAAATATATTTTTCCTTTGTGACAATAAACATGTAACTTTGAAGCATTATAGATTTATATTTGGAGTGATTTTAAATTCTGAGCATCCTATATATATATATATGCATCACAATTCTAGTATTTGTACAGAAATGACATCAAATTCTGACCACTTTTGACCAGGTACCACATTAAAAGACATTGAATGACAGTGTTGAGAGCAGAAGCTAAGCATAGTTTTTCAATCTTTCATCAAATTGTTTCCAAACTGTCACAAGGGTTAAACATTTGAGCACAGAATCACTCCCAATAGATGGTCAATAACATGCCCATACCCTCATTTGTGCTTTGTACACTGCACTAGAGTGGCTCCCTTTCCCCCCTCTGTTATTCTGTAATAGGACCTCATTATCTGTGTCCTCATGTGATCAGGATGTTACCAACATGTGCATTCTTACAGAGCAAATGCCAAGTTGTTTGCAAACCATGATCTCTGGGCATATATGTTATAAACCCTCTTAAAAACCATCAGTTACCATCACAAATGTTCTGTAAAAACAAGCCTTCTATTGCCTCTCATTATAGTATTAAAGCTGTTCTCTAATTTAAACATATTCTCTCCTTATGTTACTACTCTCTTTACCAGATTTTCAAATGCTTTGCTTGGCAACCCTGACTCCATAGAGTTTCTTTGAGAATGCAGCCAGTGGTAGAAGAGAAGACATCCATGTCAAAGGAAATCCTTTCCTTACAAAGGTTAATTTATTTACCAATATTGTCCAAAACAAAGTAATATACATGTGGGACTTTATCATTATTTAAAACTTTTATAAAATGTTATTTACCATTTAATACAGTACTTTTCATTGGCTTATGGAAAAGCAGACATTTCATATCATAACTAGCTATTTTCATTCATTGGTTAGGTGGGCAAAAATATAAAATGATTTCTCTCTCCCAACAAGAGATTTAATAAAATTCTCTCATCATTTCCATTACATATTTGTGTGAGCAAGCATGATCATTTTGTTCTTATTTTAAATCACAGCAGAGAAATAAACTTGATTCAGAACTAGATTTAAAATTGTGTCTAGTGTTAAGCCACATATTACAAACCTTTGTTCAAATAAAAAAGTTCAACATCGAAATTGAGTTGATATGTGATTAGTATATTGTTAAACATTTTTAAATTATGACTTATTTTATTGAAATGTTACTTTCAATAGAATTTGTAAAGAAATTTAATATGAAGTCTTACAGATAGTAGTAAATGTATGAGGTCTTGTTTAATTACTTCTTTTAATTCTTTTATAATGTCCTATATAAAATATTCTCAATTACTTTTAAAATAGAATTTTATAATATCATATTTAGAGTTTCTATAATTATATGTAGATACTATTTCATATTTCACAATTATAATTCTGTAATGCAAATTTTAATTTGGAGCTTTTGAGGGCAAAAGTTAGGGTAGTTATCATAGGTATTTTATGAATAAATCTAAAATAATATCATGAGTAGTAAATTAAATTGCCCTGGAAGTTCACAAAGCTTTTAATTTTTTTTAATTATTGAAAAGGGTTCATGGAACAAAAAACACTGGGAACCACTGCACATGCCATACGGTTGGGAGGGGAGGGGAAGTAGGAAAAATCATTTGGAATCATTTGGAATCATTCTTTTAAAACTACCATGAGACGTTCTGCAAGTTCTAAATATCCCAGGATAAATGATTCTTAAATTTTTGGTCACTAAAGTGCTGCTGGATCTTAAACCCTGATAGTGGAACTCAGTTGATGTGTGGTTCCAGCATATGATACAACCATTCTAAGAAAAATGGAGGCAGTCGCCTTGAGTGGAGGATAGAGTGTTGGGCTCAGTCTTTTAAACTCTATGTGCCACAGGTGGCTCAATAGATAAGAGTGCTGGGTATAGAGTCAGGAAAATCTAAGTCCAAATCTAGTCTCAGACACTCCCTGGCTATGTGACCCTGAGCAAGTCACTTAACCCTTTTTGCCACATCTGTAAAATGAGCTGGAGAAGGAAATGGCAAACCACTCTAGTATCTTTGCAAAGAAAAACCCCAATGGGATCCTGAAGAGTCCAACACAACTGAAATAACTGAACAAGCCCCAGGTAACTTCCTTGGACTTACAACTAAGTCTTAAATAGGTAGTGATCTCTAGGGGAAAGAAGTTCTCCATGCTGAAGAAATCACATCCTTAAAAAAAAATCTCATCCTTTCAAATTTTTGGTATAGGTGCTCTGAAAAGAGGGGGGGAAGTCTTTTAAAGTGAATTTGCTTTGTGCTAAATATTACCTTGAGTCCCACTTGGGATGGTGGTGTTTACGCTGGGTCCTACGTAGGACTCGGCTCTCTGTACTGAGATAGCTGAACTACAAAGTGAGGGCAGCTGGAGAAGTCACTTGCTGGAGCCTGCCTTCAGATGGTCAGCCCTTGGACCCTCCCCTGCCCAGGAGTCCTAAAACTTCTACTCCTGTTAGATAATAAAAGAGGCTGGGCTGTGAAGGCATAAAGCTAGAGGCAAGAAATAACGGGTCCAACTCAAGAGCTCTCCCTTTAAATCTTATCTTTGCCATTGCCCTGCTGGATGACTTCAGGCCAATCGCTTCCCCTCTCTGCTGAGCATGAAATAATGCTTTAAAGCCTCTGAATGTTCCTACTTGGCATTTTCTGCACCCAGACAGCAGCCAAGCTGGAATGAAGCACCCAGGCAGGAACAAGGAAAACAAGAGAATCGCTTTTGTCCATTAGTGCCTGATGAATGCACCCCAGTTCCATTTCAACAATCAGTCGCCATGAGGGTAGTACACAAGAACCAGGTCAAGAATGCTGCCTGCTCGAAAGCATTGGGTCCTTTCATTTGCTATCAGTATGTCTTTCTGGCAGCAACTTCTTAGTCTCTTTCACATGAAGACTGAATCGAGGCAACCAGGTGGTTCACCCTGGAGTTGGGAAGACCTGGTTAGAATCTACCCTCAGTCACTTCCTAGTTGTGTGACCCTGGGCAAGTCACTTGACCCCATTTGCCTAGTCCTTGCCCTTCTGTCTTAGAGTTGTTACTAAGACAGAAAGTAAGTCTTAAAAAAAAAATAACCACATCGTCTGTATTTATGCTCCTCACACTTGCCCTATAAAATGAAGAGAAAAAAATAAAAATAAAATGAAGAGGATTGGGTGATATAACCTCTGAGGTCTCTCAACTCTAAATTCTATGCTTCTCTAACTAGACAAGCTAAACTCCCTTCCAACTCTAACAATCTATGCATTTTTCTCAAATCACTAACATTTCAAATTTTTTCTGGAACTTTGAGATAGATTTCTTCTGCAGCAAGGTGACATAGTAGATAGAGTGCTGCACCTGAACGTTGGGAAGAACTGAGTTCAAATCCAGTCTCAGATACTTAGTAGCTGTGTGATCCTGGGCAAGTCACTTAATCTCTATCTGCCTCAGTTTCCTCATTCATAAAATGGGGATAATAATAGCACCTACCTCCAAAGGTTGTTGTAAGGATAAAATGAGATAATCACAAAACACTTAGGGACAGTAACTGGCACATGGTAAGTTCTATGTAAATGTTAACTGTTATTATTATGAATCACTCTTACTATTGTACATCTTGGTAGCAGTATAAATCCATGAAATAGATAAGTCTAAGGTATGGTCCTTACTATTATCTTCCTAAACCCTCAACTGGTCAGTCCTATTTCTTCTCAGATCCACTCCAATTCTTATTGCCCATCTGCTAGAACATTCCATTATGTACTTCAGAATTCAAATATAGACTCAACAAAGTCCCCTATAACCTTTAATTTTTCAGGCAATATTACTTTTATTTCTTTGCTTTGTTGGAAATCTGTCTCTTCCTTGAAGAGGTCACATCTTCTGTTGGAAGCCGTTCCTTCTCCTGTTCCCCAACTCGGCTGTCCAGGAGGAGATGCAGGTGTACAGACCTTGCTGCCCATTGCTGCCTCTTGACTGTGCCTTTACTACCATTCCTGAGGGACCATTTTGCCCCCGTAGCTTACACAACATTCGTACACGTCCCTTTCCCCATATCTCTTCCTGCCATTCATCAACCTCCAAACTCTTCTCTCAACTTTGTCAATGTGTTTAGTACCTAAATTAGTCTTTTCCTTCCATCTGTTCCCTGGTGTGATTCTGGGTGACTTCAGTATTCACAGTGGAAAGCTCTCTGACCATCTCAATCTCCTCAACTCTGATGGCATTCTCTCTCCTTCACCTGCATCCTATTTCAGCCACTCATCAGCATGCTAATAACTTAAGTCTCATTATCTGTTGGAATTGTACCAACTCCGAGATGTACAACTTTTGTTTTGTTTTGTTTTGATTGTGAATTTAATGATCATTAATAAATAGGAAATTTTAATATACATCTAACAGAACATAGGAGGTAAAAAGTATTTGACTAAGTAGGATTAGCTCGTGTGTGTGTGTGTGTGTGTGTGTGTGTGTGCATGTGTGCATGCGTGTGGTGTGTTTGTGCCACTGGCTCTGGTTCCCCACTGTAACAAGGGTAAAAGCTACTCTTTCCTAGATTCTCCCTGTAGGGGGTCACCTTTACTCTAATCAGTGTCCTCTCTCTACCCATTGGGGAAATGGAATTCTTTTGAACCTATTCTGGTAGAGAAAACAGGAAGTGAAGTTGCCTAAGGACTCATGTTCACTTAATAGACAAACACCTTCCAGAAAATTGCTAGTTCATTTTATGTCCAAAGTAGCCTGGATTTATTTATTCTTCTCTATTTTGAGGGAGAAGGAATAAATATGTATCAATAAAACCTCTTTTGTTCAGCTCAAACCCAATCTGGTGATTTCATCTATTAGAAAGAAAATTTTTTATCTCTCCTACTTTGTCCCTGGATGACCATTGCCTCCCTTTTGTCTATATAAACATCTCCCACAGAGACACACAAATACAAAATAAATTATATTTTAGAGGAAATGCTTCCTTTTGAAAACACAAAAAAATACAAAGATTGAACAATTCTTAAAGAAAGGAGGATCAGGAAAAGAGGCTCAGTAGAAGAGCGAGAGTGATGTAAGGAATGGGGAGGTAGGGTGCCACCATTTTCATTCTCAATGATGGAGCAAATTACTCGCTTTTCTATGTTTCACTTTTTGTTACAATAATGGCAGCAGCAACAGTAGCAGTAGCAACAGCACTAGGCAACCACTTACTGCAGTCATTCTCATACTTGCCCCTTCCAGTGGCTATGTGGTACTCCCAAGACATTCTGAAAGCCACTCAGAGTGCTTCCATCCTTCTCATCTCATATAAGACTTCAGTTCTTCCCTCTCCCAAGGGACTATGCTAGTGCCAAGTCATTAGTCAGATAGTCTCCAGAGGCTCAAGTAGGAAGATACTAAAGATTGTCTCTATGCCATGAGACACTGATCTTTGATGACCTGCTACATTCCTCCCCAGACCCAGAAAATTTTCAGTCCCTTTAAAAATCATCCATGAAAAAAAAAAGTCATCCATGGAGCAGCTTGATATCTGGAATCACCACAGCAACACTAACACTTAGTAGAACAAGGATAATTAACCCAAAGTCCCAGGAAATCATCTTAGGAGACAATTTTACAGTAAATTGACATCAATGAATTCTCAGAATAGATCTGAGTGCTTCAATGACAAGTCAAAATGACATGCAGCATTTATTGTATGTCTAGGTTGCAGCATTCATATACATAACTGCACAATAGAGAAAAGCAAGAATAAAGCAAGAATAGCATTGATGGTCTAAAAAATGTAAAAAAAAGTAGTGAACCAGTAGCATATACACAATAAATAATGAAACTAAGCTTAGTTATAAAATAAAGCTATAATATATGCATGATACTCTCACAAAAGCAAGTAAATAGGAACAAGGAAATGATAAAGCAGAATCATACTCAGGAATGCAGCAATTAGCATGTGTGTTAATGAACATATGTAATTATATGCAAGTGACACATTATGTGGAAAAATATTAGCATTATTCTCTGGCTTCAGGTACAATCATTCCTCTAGTTTCCCTTATAATAACATAGGTTAATGGGGTTATTGGGCAAGTATATGTAGTTCTCATATGATCTGCTGAGCTTCATGCCTCCATATTAGAAGTTGATCTAAAATGCTGTAGAGCTGGGGCAGCTAGGTGGTTCAGTGGATTGAAAGCTAGGCCCAGAGATGGGAGATCTTGGGTTAAATATGGCCTCAAATACTTCCTAGCTATGTGCCCATTGCCTAACCATTACCACGCTTCTGCCTTGGAATCAATTGATTCCAAGACAGAAGGTAAAGGTTTTGTTTTTTGTTTTTTTGTTTTTTTTTAAACAAACAAACTATAGATGTGCTTTCCCAAAACTTCACTTGTAGAAATTCCAATCTGCCTAATAGTATCATTGTGTTCTGTGGAGTATACATGTACCATAGCAATCTCTAGACCTAAATTTATAGGCAAAAAATGTATTTTTCCATTGATTCAGCCATCTTTCATAGAACACAGAATCTTCTTCATTCATCATGTCTTTTTCTGAGCCATTGTCTGGGTGAAAAAGTCTTTGCACAACTGACAAGTGTCTTTTGCTTAGAACTGGACAAGGAAACTGTTGGTCAGTCTACTTTCTCATCAGGGAGTCCAACCAACTCAACTACAGAAACAAATAAAAAAAGATATGGTGAATTGGTTTTACAGGGCTGAGTCTCTGGGGCTATTATGTAAATAGGCAGGTTGCCCACCCAGTCTCTCTATAACTAGATAGGGACTAGTTTTTTCTCTTAGTCTGATAATTTGTGGGTTACATAAACAACAAGACTTACCAACCCCAACTCCCGAAGTGCTGAAGGTCTTGGCAATTAAATTGGACATCATTCTTCATGTCTGTTAACAGTATCCTGAGAATGCCGTTCCTCGCTTCTTTTAACTTCTCTTCAAGCCAAGAGCTATACTGGCAGAGGGCTCTCTCATCAGCCACAGACTACCAACTCTCAGGTACTGGAGTAGGCAGGCTTTGAGAAATTTTGCCCACCCACAGATGCCTACTTCCGATCATCCACTACCCTTTTTTAAAGCCTACGTAAGCAACTGAACTTCTGCTGTGTATGTCTGCTTTAAAAACTTTAGATTCCTCTCTATGACCTGCCTTTTTTTTATTCTAGCCGTTCATTGTATTGGGGCTGTATGGGATGTTAAGAGAGGACTAACGGTTCTTGTATGAAGGTTTTGCCAAGCCTTTTCCAGGGCTGCTCATCAACCTTTGGTGCCCACCTCTCACCCAGCTCTTCCCTGGGACTCCAAGAAGCTGAAGTATGTTCCAGCAGTCACACCTCAGGAAAACCTCAGCAGATGAATCAGACCAGAGGGAGGGTAACCTCAAAACTGTTGGTGAATTAGGGAGATGTCTACCCCAAGCACATGAAGACTTTCCCTAGCATGATGGGTAATTGAGAATGGTTTCTTCTAATGGCCATGATGGCAGCAGAGGCAGCTACTGTGAAGAACTCAGACCCTGGTTAAATACGGAAAATGCCAATGTGCATCCTGACTTCTGTCGTGCCACTGGACTTGGATGACTCTGGAAGAGAAAGTGAGTCTGATGAATTTATGTAGCATTGCCTTACTGACATGCAATTCATCCTGTGATATCATTGGTCCTCTGAAAACAAAGGATGAACAACAACCCCTTCCATTGTTTGGTAACTTTGATTATTTATTCTTGCTTCAGCTGTACCCTTTCAGACACACACAGCCAATGATCTAGCCTTCTACTTGAGGCAACAACAAACAGAAGTGAGATAACTTACCCAAGATGCCATGACTAGTGTCTAAAGTCAAATTTGAATGCAGGTCTTCCTGAATGAAGATTCATCTCTCTGTTGTGACTTCTTAGAGAGTGAACTCCGTGGAGTCCAGGGCTGTCCTGTGTCATTCTCTGTGTTTCCAGTGCTTAGCACAGTCCCTAGCACATAGTAGGTGCTTGATAAATGGTTTTTGGTGGACCGACTTCGCCAATTTTCCCTTCTTTCCGCCATTGCCATCATACTATACTACAGCATCTAATTCCCATCTGCCTGGATTATTGAAATACACGTTTGATTGCTCTTCTCACCACAGCAGAGGGTTTTGGAATGGCTCCATTGTCATCTCAGGGGGCTTTACAGATTTTGTTGTTCTCTCCTCACCTTCCCCAGGGGATTTTGATTGAATTTCCTTTGTTTCAAAGTACTCATTCGCTGAAATGGATCTTTCTTTGAGTGCCCATTTGTTTCTTCTCCTCCATCAGCTTTTGTCCCTCATAATCAGTTACTTAGATGATTTTTTTTCCCCATGGTGTCCTTGAAGAAAATGTGCTTCCTGCCAGTCTTCGCCCTTCGGAAGGCCCAGAGCTATTGCTTCAGTCTCTTAGCCCTTGCTGCCAGTCCTTTGTTCTCTCAGACCTCCAGGGACAGACTCGGTCTCTTTTCAGAGGATGAGAGGCTCCAGCTGAACACAGCTGCACCCTGGAACTCTCCTGGACAGTCCCACCCTTTGGAAATGGGTTTCTTTGGGTCGTACGTTGGCGCAGGGCCATGAAAAAGCCAGTGAAGTGTCCTTTGGGACAGGCGAGACCCTGAGAAGGTCCCTTATTCACCCTTCCCCTCCCTCCATCTGCTAGTCATCCGTTCCTTTCTGGGACGCGTCATTACTTTTAATGGGCTTTGCATTTCTGATCCCTTCTTGTTCCCTGGGCTTCAGAGGGGTCTCCCCAGATCTGAGGCTATTGGCTTTTCCTGCTCGTGGGCTTTTCTCGAGGGCACTAAAAGCCAGGCGTCCCCAATGACCACAGTCATGGGAGTCAGCATGGGGGCTCCTGGAGGAAGGGAGAAGGAGGCTTGGAGCAGGGGGGGGGTGCTTCACACTTGCCAAGCCTCCTCTCGTCCTGGGAAAGGGCAACTCCGTGCGAAACTGAAAATGACTTAACTCCCAAATCCGAGGGCCAAGAAGAGAGCAGCACTGGAAGTCAGCTTGGGTGCTTTGGGGTGGGTGTGTAGAGAAGGTAGGGAAGGTTACAAAGGAGGCCTGGAGAGACTGGTTGGCAATTTGTCCACTTATTATTATTATTTTTAAACTCTTACCTTCCATCTTAGAATCAATACTGTGTATTGGCTCCAAGACAGAGAGTGGTGAGGGCTAGGCAATGGGGGTTAAGTGACTTGCCCAGGGTCACCCAGCTGGGAAGTGTCTGAGTACAGATTTGAACCCAGGACCTCCCATTTCTGGCCCTGGCTCTCAATTCACTGAGCTACCCAGCTGTCCCCCCCCCCCATATTATTTTTATCTGTCAGAATTATTTTGTGTCAAGAGCTTTCACTTATCTTTTTATCATTGGGGAGCTATAGGAATGTTAGGGTTGCATGGATAAAGAAAGCTATTCTCAGAACCAGAGAGTTTGGGTCCCGCTTCTGACACATATTGACTGTGAGACCCTGGGTAAATCATTTGACATCTTGGTGCTCTAAGTAACTCTCTCTAAGACTAAACATTGCTGAGAAGGTGCTTATCTACAGGAGCTTCTTCCCCAGGTCCTTCTCTATATCCTCAGTGAAATAAGAGCTCTAGTCCTGATCCTTATTTCACATGATAAGAGGAAGCTAGACAGTTAGGTGGCACATTGGATAGAGTGCTAGAAAGACCCATCTTCAAGAGTTGGAATGTGGCCTCAGACACTTTCTAGCTGTGTGACCCTGGGCAAGTCACTTATCCCTGTTTGTCTGAGTTTCCTCATCTGTAAAATGAACTGGAGAAGGAAGTGGTAACCTACTTCAGGATCACATCCAAGAAAACCCCAAATGAGGTCACAAATAGTTGGACACAAATGAGATTACTGAACAACAAAAAAAGATGAAGCTATAATACGCTGGGAAACCTCTCGTCTGCATGGATTCTGCAAGACTCCTTAAACGTTTTCATGTCTCCAGTCTTTTTCCATCAAATCCCCCCGTCTACCTATGCCAGAATAATCTTTCTTATGTACAAGTAACAGCCCTGTGGCCATCACACCACTCCTCTACTCAAAAATCTTCAGGGATTCCCTTTTGCTGACCTAATAAAGTTCAGACATCTTCCCTGGCATCCAAAGCCCTCCATCATTTGGCGCCATCTTTCAAGTCTTATTTCATCTTATTCTCCTCTACATCTTAAGCTCTGGCTGAGCTCAACGACTCTCTGCCCTCAAATATACTCAAATATCCACTGCCCTCCCATTACTTGACAATTTTGCTGACTCTTATGCCTGGATTGTGAACTCCTCTTCTTCTCCAGCGATGGAATCCTTGTCTATCATTTAAAGCCTGATTCTAATGATTTTATGATTGGAAAACATACATCATTTCAGAACCCTGCATTCTCTGCTCCATATGGTGTCTGTAAATGGCCTGCCCCTGACTGACTGCTTGATGAAGCCCCCTCAGAGTCAGTAATGACCTTCGCCGCCCTCCCCCATGGCCAGCCTCACACAGCAGCTTTTGGTGAGGTTGGGCACTGACCCTTTGGACTGTTTCTGTTTTATGTCCTAGAAGGCGTCATCGATGGCGAGAACATCCTGAACCTCTTGTCTCAAAGGGCACTTGCACAAGCCCATAGTTTGAGCATGATGTTTTGGAAAGAAAGCTGAGAAGGGGAGGCCAGAAGGAAAAGATCATGGCCATCGCCATGCTGGGACTGTGCAGGGAGCAGAAGCAACGGGGACCTAACAGTGGTGAAGGACAGTGTTGGCTTATCTCCCTAGGAGACGTTCCCCTTAGATACGATTTCTTCCTGGAAAGCTAAGCTGCTGGCTTCAGTGCTTGACAATGTGGGTTCTAAGATTCCTGATGTGCTCCAAAATCCCCGAAGTTTCCATTCACCCCTCTGAGTGCCAGTGCCAGCGCCAGTCATTGTGTTGAAAGAGACAGAAGGTTTATTTGGTTCAACTGCCTGCAAGCTGCCGGAGTCTTTCTCTGATGGTGTAAAGAGGCGCTCTGATGGCAGAGATAATTCTCCTTGTCACATCTTTTGCTAGACCGTTCAGATAAATGTCTTTTGCTTTGGACCAGTGGTTCTCTGGTCAAATCTGGCCAAAGGAAAGTCGGCCAGGGCTTGTGTGCTCTCATTATTTTGAGTAAATGCTGATCCAAAGCATGCAGGGAATTTATATATTTTAAGGGGACTTCCACATATATCTTCCCTTTCTATGTAATATCATGTTTCATTGGTATCTATGTTGTTGTTATTTAGTTGTTTCAGTCGTGCCCAAGTCCTCATGACCTGATTTGGGATTTCCTTGGCAAAGATACTGGAGTGGTTGCCCATTTTTCTTCCCCAGCTCAGTTTTTACAGATGAGGAAACTGAGGCAAGATGGGTTAAGTAACTTGCCCAGGTCACCCAGCAAGTAAGTGTCTATGGCCAGATTTGAATTCAGGAAGATACTTTTCTTTGATTCCAGGTCCGACACTCTATTCACCCCACCTCCTAGCTGCCCGTCAGAATTCCTTACTAGATTATACTCCATGAAATCAAGTTCTATGTTTTATCTGAACCCTTTCTCTTTCCCAGTGCCTAGCAAAGTGTTCTGAGCTCAGGAAGTACCTAATGAAGATTGTGGGGGTGGTTATAGCTCTGTCTTCATAGCACTGGCTTTTTGTCACTTAACTGTCTCAATAGTTTGGACACATTATCCTGAATCATAACCTAGTTGGACAGGCGACTCGACAAACATCTGAAAGATTTTCTCTTGAGACTGGAGCAAGGTTGGCATTTACTCTGACATTATAGATTTCAAATTCCAATAGTAAAAAAATAGCACTGCTTTAGTGTTTCTTTGGGGCTTCGTGTTATAGAAGAGAGAACAAATGTGACTCTGAGAATGCCTAAATCTTGCCTCTGACTCTAAAATTAGGAAATATATTCACTTCTGATCCAATCATTCCCTAATCCAAATAGCCACTGCAAATGGTGTGATATGGAGTTCATCAGGCCAATGAGTCACATGACAGATTTGAGAGGAGATAGAGACCATAGGTGTGATTTTATTGGTAGAGGCAATTCCCA
The DNA here is from genome assembly GCF_027887165.1 of Monodelphis domestica. Taxonomy (NCBI): domain Eukaryota; kingdom Metazoa; phylum Chordata; class Mammalia; order Didelphimorphia; family Didelphidae; genus Monodelphis; species Monodelphis domestica. The sequence continues at coordinate 67,565,197 of NC_077230.1, forward strand.
GGTGAGGGAGCTCCTTCCACCAATGCAAATCAGCACCTTCTTGGCAACTTAGGGCCTTACAGTTGCTAAAAGCAGGGCAAATGATTTGTCCAAAGGTCAAATAGCTACCATGTATTAGAAGCAAGACTTGAACCCAGGTCCTGCTGACTGAGATCAGCTCATTATTCCCTTTCAGAATTTGAATGTTATTTAAATTTAGATGTCTCTCAGATTTTATTCCAATTCCATAGATGGTGATGATAACTCACATTTATATAGTGTGCACTATGTGCCAGGAACTGTGCTAAATGTTTTACAATTATGAACTCCTTTGATTCTTGCAACAACCCTGGAAGGTAGGTGCTATTGTTATCCTCATTTTAGAGTCCAGGCACCTGCTAATGGCCACACAGTAAATGTCTGAGTCTGGGTTTTAACTCAGGTCTTCCTGACTCCTGGGGTTCACTATACCATGTAGCTGCCTGAAAGATGGGCAGAAAATGAAAGCTAATGGTCTCTTGCACCAGAAATAAAGCAGTGGAGGGGTCAGCTGGGTTGCTCAGTGAATTGAGAGCCAGGCCTAGAGACAGGAGGTCTTAGGTTCAAATTTGAAGTCAGACACTTCTTAGCTGTGTGACCCTAGGCAAGTCACTTGACTCCCATTGCCTAGCCCTTACCACTCTTCTGTCTTGGAACCAATACACAGTATTGATTCAAGATGGAAGGTAAGGGTTTTAAGGAAAGAAGAGAGAAGAGAGAAAGAAAGAAAGAAAGAAAGAAAGAAAGAAAGAAAGGAAAGAAAGAAAGAAAGAAGAAAGAAGAAAGAAAGAAAGAAGAAGAAAGAAAGAAAGAAAGAAAGAAAGAAGAAAGAAAGAAAGAGAGAAAGAGAGAAAGAAAGAGAGAAAGAAGAAAGAGAAAGAGAGAAGAGAAAGAGAAAGAGAGAAGAAAGAGAGAAAGAGAGAAAGAAGAGAGAAAGAGAGAGAGAAAGAGAGAGAAAGAGAGAGAGAAAGAGAGAAAGAGAGAAAGAGAGAGAGAAAAGAGAGAGAGAGAGAGAGAGAGAGAGAGAGAGAGGGAGAGAGGGAGAGAGGGAGAAGGGAGAGAGGGAGAGAGGGAGGAAGGAAGGAAGGAAGGAAGGAAGGAAGGAAGGAAGGAAGGAAGGAAGAAGAAAAGCAATGGAAAGTACAGGACAAGGTTCAAAGTCATGGTGAATACTATAATATATCATATTACATATCATAGTATTATGACATACAATGTGCTATAACATAATGAAACTATAGTAATATTTACTAACATATAGCACTTCAAGTTTTGCAAAGTCCTTTACATGTAGCATCTCCTCTGATCCTCACAACTGTATGAGGTAGATGCTATTATCCTCATTTGACAAATGAAGAAATGGACTAAGAGGAGTTAAATCACTTGTCCTGGGTCTCAAGGCTGATATCTGAGCCAGGATATGAACTTAGCTCTTCTTGATTTCAAGTCTACTACTTGGCGGTTCTATCATTTGACATCTCTTCCCTTGGAAGGAATAGAAATACAGAGGAGTGCATGAGGTCAGGAGGCAAGGTACTAGACCATGGAGAGATGAGCAACTATCATTCAATTGGTTTCCTCTAATTCTTTAAATCATTTTCTCTTGTCCTTGATATTGCTTCTCCTTGGCTTCCACTTTTGGTTACCTCCAATTCAGATTCTGCTCTTGGGTCTACCATGTTGTGTTTGTTTTCAGCCAGTCTGAACCCTTGATGTTCTGCCTTTTGCTCTTTTCTTTAGCAAAATGTTCTTTCTTTCAGATCATCTGGTCTGTTGACTTGTCACAACTTATTTCTCCAAATTCAGTTTCATCTTGTCCATTATTTCAGATGCTTTATTTGTACAAAGCTTATATAATTACCATCGGAACCCTGGATCCTATTTTCTTGGCTATCACTTCTTATTTGGTTCACCAGGTCGGCTGGATACCACAGTAATGCCATGTGACATGAAAAATGGAGGTCAGGGCAACAACAGTGTTTCTGATGAGTCTTTCTGACCCTGGTGAATATTTTGCTGCCCACTTCCATTTAGAAGATGGTCTGATGCAAGGAGCCAATAGAACAATGTATAACTACCATTTATCCTGATCTATACTACAGAACTGGAAAAAATGCACATGGAAAGAGGCAAAATAAATGTTGGTTCACCAAAAGTCATGCAAATGTTTGTCTTCTTCAGCTGTATCTGTGAGCATCTAATAAAGAACTCTCAAAACAGAGAGTTGGAGATTAATGGATAGAGTGAATGAAATCCCACTCTGCATATGTGATGGAGATCTGGCCCATGCACAGCTCTATTAGGACAATGTTTCTCCACCTGGAGAGGCAAGGAGACTTGCTTTCAAGAATATTGTGATGAAACAATAACATGTATGAAAAATGCCTTTTAGGGAGATTTATGGAGCATGCATGGGCATTCAGTAATTGGGTTGGGCTGGCTTAACCATATGGTGAAGAGTAGGCTCTTTTATTGACTGTTTATTCTTGTGGGTCTTCACTACCCCAGTTGGGCTTTCTTGGAAAAGATATTGGAATGGTTTGCCATTTCCTTCTGCAGCTCACTTGACATATGAGGAAACTGAGGCAAACTGGGTTCAGTGACTTGCCCAGGGTCACACAGCTAGTATCTGAGGCCAGATTTGAACTCAGGAAGATGAGACTTCCTGCTTCTAGGCCTGGCACTCTATCCACTGCATCATCTAGTTTCTCCTTATAGGTTATGGAGACATTCCAAAAGATCTGTCAGTTTCAACTACTTCCTCTTATTGCTTCATTGGTTCTTGGGGGATCTTGGTGACTCTTCAGCTCAAAGTGAGCCTATGCCTACTTTGCAATGGACCCAAGACAGAGAGCTCAGATTTTGGCCTTTTTGTTTTTTCTTTTCTGTTCTTGAGAAAATGGAGTCTTCCTTATCATTTGTTTACATGGTCATATGATTTGTGGTTTTAGTTTTAAAAGATTGCTCTATTGCAAAAATGAATAATATGGAAATAGGTATAAAGATCACACTTGTATAACCCAGGGGAAGTGCTTATTGGCTCCAGGAGGGGGAAGGGAAGAGGGGAGGGAAAGAAAATGACTCATGTAAACATGGGAAAATATTTTAAATAAATAAATAAAAAGAAAATGGCGTCTTCAACCTTGGGACTTGTGTAAGGTTGAAAGAGTGAGTCATAGGCATCCAGGAATCAGAGTCCGGGCTGTTTTTGACAGTCAGTATGGCATTGATACCCAGAGGAATAAGGTAAGACCTTTGGAGGTGACTTTCAAGGCTCTAGCTGAAGAATAACGGAGACAAGGATTCATTTGACAGAGACACTTCCTTTACATATGAACATGTCGGGATTTACCCTTTGTGGGAAAAGAGTTAAGTTATGCTAGTAAAGTTGTTTTTGTTATATTTTTGAAGTAAATATTCATTGGTGAAAGCTAATCAATGTTAAGTAGGTATATGGAACTGGGGGGCTGGTCAATGGGCCCCCCAAAATGGGAGGAACACAGCAGTAATAAGTGGATGGCAGTAGAGAAAGAGGAACTCCCGCAACCCTGAGGGAAGTGGTCCTGGGCAAGGGATCAGGCTACTCTCTCCATGTGAATGAACTCTCAGACAACCATGACATCTCAAGAAAAGAAGAACTCTTTGTGTGTGCATACATCCACACATATATACGTACATATAATGTACGGTTCATATTATGTATAATAGCTACAAAGTAATGCCTATGCATATAGATTACCTTGTCTTCTGATTGATGTTTGCATATGTCTTAATATGACTTGTTTTGTTCTATTTTCATAGAGGTAAAAAAATTAATTAGCTGTCACAATAATCCTGACCCTTGACTGGAACAGTTGTTTAAAATTTATTTATGCAGACAGACTAGAGGGAGACCAGCCAGTGATTTGTTAGTTGGGGGAAGGAGCACAAAGGTCACTAGTCATTTTTGTTTTTCTAACCAGTTCAGTCTTTGTCATTTGCATAGAATAGGGAAGCATGATCAGAAAGGTTAAAAATCGTTTCTTTAGTCCCCTGGCTCTTTGTCCATTCAAGAAAGGAGAACCCTGGGAATATTTGTCTTATCTAATATGCAGGATACGAGTGGATTTCTGATCACAAGTGAGATGAGAGTTAAATTGAGGGACTTCGAGGAGACGGTAGAAGTAGTTTAAGGTATAAATTTAAAGACTAGACGCGATATTGATTGGGTATATGTCATCTATCATAAATAACCTGACAGAGGAAGAGCTTGATAGCCATTGAGAGATAGAGTCAACAAAGAAGGACCATAGCCCTCCCTGAAGAGGAATTCTGGGGCAGCTACATGGTGCAGAGGATAGAATGCCAAGCCTGGAGTCAAGAAGACCCAAGTTCGAATTTGACTTCTGAAACTTACTAGCTGTGTGATCCTGGGCAAGTCATTTAACCCTGTTTGCTTCAGTTTTCTCATCTGTCCAATGAACTGGAGAAGGAAATGGCAAAGCATTTCAGTATCTTGGCCAAGAAAATCCCAAATGGAGTCACAAAGAATTGGCCATGACTGAAACAACTCAATTACAGCCCCAAAAGGGAATCCCAAGCGCAATCAGTGGCAGAAGTAGCTAGGGACCCAGAAGTTTGTTGGAAGTTGAAGAACAACTGTTATACCCTTTGGGGAATATATAATTTGTTGTTCTGTCATTTTTCAGTCATGTACAACTCTTTGTGATCCCATTTGTGATTTTCTTGGCAAAGATAATGGAGTAGTGTTCCATTTCCTTCTCCAGTTCATTTTACAGATGAGGAAACTGAGGCAAATAGGATTAAGTGATTTGTGCAGGATCACCCAGCTAGTAAGTATCCAAGGCCAGATTTGAACACAGGAAGGTGAAGCTTCCTGACTCTAGGCTTGGAGCTCTATCCACTGCATAGTTGCCTAGAACATACAATATATACTGTACCTATTTGGAACAGGCTCAGAAGGCAGCTATTTGATGAAAAACCCAGAAAATATCAATTCTACAGTCAGATGCCCAAGATACCCCCTCTGTATAGGTACCCAGGCTACATCTATATCTATATCTATATCTATATCTATATCTATATCTATATCTATATCTATATCTATATCTATATCTATATCTATATCTACATCTATATCTATATCTATATCTATATCTATATCTATATCTATATCTATATATATATCTATATATATCTATATATATATCTATATATATATATACCCACTTGTATATATTCCACTTGTGATCCATGTTCATGCTCATTTTATTGATTGATTTATTTTTTTAAACCCTTACCTTCTGCCTTAGAATCAACATTATGTATTGGTTCCAAGGCAAAAGAGTGGTAAGGGCTAGGCATTGGGGGTTAAGCGACTTCTTCTGATTTGAACCCAGGACCTCCCATCTCTAGGGTTGGCTCTCAATCCACTGAGCTATCCAGCTCCCCCCTCCCCCATTTTATTGATTTATAGAGAGGGAGCTCAAGATTTATGGAGAGATAATATTTTTATTACTATACTATTTCATTAAATGACTGTATTTTGAATCCAAAAATATTCTCTGAATGACTAATAAAAGTAAATACACTGGCAAAAGTTCATAGTTTGGAGAGGCTTCAGCCTCAAGACATACCTAGAACCTGGTTTAGATTCCTAGGGGCTCCTGGTCCTTTGTTTAACTGCCTTTTCCTCTCTCCAATTCACCAAATTCTTTTAAAAAATGATTGGAAATTGCTTACCATCTCTGAGAGAGAAGGGAGAATAGGAAGAGATGGACACAATTCAGATCTTATAATTTTGGGGGGAAATGTACTTGACATCATTATTGCATCTAATTGGGAAAATAAAATAATCTTTGAATAAAATGATTTGTAATTTAAAAATTAGAAATAAAAATGATTGGAGAGTTGGATTCACACTCATAGGCAGAGATTCTTCTTTTTATTCATACCTGTTACTAACTTGCTCCGTTATCTTGGGCAAATGACATTTTCCTGTGCCTTAGGATCTCCATCTGTTCTATAGTGATAATTAATACTCTCTTTCCTGTACATTTCCCATCTTCCCACCTCTTAGGGCTGCTGTGGGGGTTAATGAGATCAGGTCTGTAAGTATTTGTGCTCCTGAAGGAAACTTTGCTCATGTTAATCATAATTATTGTCGCTGAAACTTAAAGTATCCAGCTCATCTCTGACGAATCGCAAATGCTATGAATAATAATGATCCCTTGTCCATTTAGCTCAGGATAACATACAAAGGTAAAAGAAGTCTATAATATTTTCATTTTATTAATTATTTATTGAGACTATAGAACAGATGAAATAGCAAAATTCCCAGAATCATAGACTCTATTTTTCAAACCATTTACTACAATAAACTAGGACTATTCCTTACTTAATAATGTATATTCACACTCTGGCTAGGGCAAAGTGACCATTTCAACAGAGACTCAAAATATCAGCGGCAGAAGGAATTTTAGAAACCACTTGGTCTAGCCCATTTCGTTTCATTCCTAAGGAAAATGAAACCCAAGAGAGGTTAAGTGATTTACTTCCTCAAGGTCACTCATGCACTAATTAATTAGTAAAGTTGAAACTAGAACCCAGATCTCTTGACTCCTAGTCCAGGACACTTTCCACCACATAGCCACTGCTCCTAATTTATATCAGATAATATCTAGCATCCAGGGAAATAAAGCCAGTTTATACACAATCTGACCTCAATCTTGCCTATATTCTTTTGAGAGGATGCCTATATTTCAGACAGAGAAATTGAAATGTAGAGAGTTGAAGTAAATCTGCCCAAGGTCATGAGGAAAGAGTCTTGGGCCCCTACAGAAATTACTTCAGAAAAATTGGAGCAGACGAAGCACAGGAAAATAAAGAAGCTTCACAAAGCATAAAGGATTGACAAAGACGCTCCAAAGTCATCTCCTTTCCGTTCCAATCTGGTTCAGGTGTGGAGACGACTGTGCCAAGTTCCAGCATATGGATAAGTGAGGATTGGACCAAAATGATTCCCCCAATTTGGGGGACCTGAGAGTGTTTGGCTAAAATCGCGACTATGCTTTGTTGTTGTCGTCATCGTTTTTAACAGTAAAATGAATAAGCTACACAGAGTTCCATTTCTAGCATTCCAAATATCTCTAATCACTGTAATAATGGCAATATTTAAAATACATGAATAATGAAGTTACTTAACAGTCGTATTTCGTATCCTTTGATATATTGCCTTGGATTAGAAACCAAGACTCAGAATGAAGGCAGGGGAGAAATACTACTCGTGCCCTACGATTAATATTTAAAACTGTACAGCGTGCTTCTATAGCTATCATGGAAAATCACAAATAACAGGGAAAATTGCCAATGAAGAACAGAAGTGGAATCTGACTAGATGATAATTATAATGAAAATTAAGATTGTAAATAATTAAGTGGCGAAGAATAAAATACCATGGTGGCATTTTAAGAAGAGCAAGTCCTCTATCTACAGTGAATATTAATAGGTATGGTGAGATATATCAGCAAATACAAGCGCTCCAGATAATGTATATAGGTTTAGCATTGACAAATACACATTCAATTCAACATATATTAAGAAAGAGCACCAGGTGCAAAGAAAACGCTAGGCTACTTATGGCATTGTTAAAACAGAGATGGTGATGACAGTCTCTGCCATCAATGAACTTGTCATCTAAATGAGGGCGGCAGTGCTGGCAAGGGGTGAGGAGAATTCATCATGAACATAAATAAGTATAATGGGAGGTAAAATGTGATTGGCATAGATGAGAGTTCTAGACAAAGTGATAAAAGATGATAGAGGAGGAAGAAAACACTTTTAGCCAGGAAAGGCTTCATTCTCTCTCTCTTTTTGCCTCTGCCTATCTGTCTCTGTCTCTTTCTGACTCTTTCTCTATCTCTGTCCTCTGTGTGTGTATCTATTTCTCTCTTTCTCTCTCTCTCCCCTCTCTCTCTGCCTCTATCTCCCTCTGTCTATCTGTTTGTGTCTGTCTCTTTCTGACTTTCTATCTCTGTCCTCTGTGTGTGTGTCTCTCTCTTTCTCTCTCTCTTCTTTTGGTCTCTGTCTCTCTCTGACTCTCTATCTCTCTCTCTTTGTCCTCTGTGTCTGTTTCTGTCTGTTTGTCTGTCTCTATCTTTCTGTCTCTCTCTGTTCTCTGTCTCTTTGTCCTCTGTGTCTCTGTTTCTGTGTCTGTCTGTCTGTCTGTCTCTCTGTTTGTCTCTGTCTCTGTCTCTGACTCTCTCAGTCCTCTGTCTCTCTTCTTCCCTCTTGCTGTTCTTTGTCTCTCTATTTTCCATCTCTCTGTCCTCTGTGTCTCTGTGTCTGTCTCTCTCTCTCTCTCCCTTTCTCTCTCTCTCCCTTTCTCTCTCTCTCCCTCCTTCTCCCTCTCTCTCTCCCTCTCCTTCTCCCTCTCTCTCTCCCTCTCCCCCCCCCTCTCTCTCCCTCTCCCTCTTTCTCTCTCTCTCTCTCTCTCTCTGATTCTCTGTCCCTGTCACTTTCTCTCTTCTTCCCTCTTTCTGTTCTCTGTCTCTCTCATTCTGTCTCTGACTCCATCTGTCTGTCTCTCTCAAATACTTTATGTTTGCTTTTCTGTGAACCAATTGTATCTCTCCAAATGGAATATATTCTTTAAAAAAGCCTATTTAATGTTTGTCTTTGTATTCCAAAGGCCTAATGTAATATCTTACACAGGACACTTAATAAATGTTTTTTTTTCAAATTGAAGTTCTTTCAATCAGCAAAGTACTTATCAAGCATCTTTGTTGTTCAGTCATTTTTCAGTGATATCTGACACTTTGAGAAACACCACCTGAGTGTTTCTTGGCAAAAACACTGGAGAAGTTTGCCATTTTCTTCTCCAGCTCATTTTACATATGAGGAAACTGAGGCAAACAAGTGTAGTGGTTTGCCCAGGGTTCCACAATTAGTAAGTATCTGAGGCTATATTTGAATTCAAGAAGATAAATGAATCTTCTTGATTCTCTATCCACTGTGCCACCTAATTATGTACTTGTGCTAATTGAGGAAGCCTGATCTGAGATGGGTTTGGAGAAGTAATATTTAACATCACAACTTGAGAGCTGAAAGAGGCCTAAATTAATATTATTTCTCAAGGTTTTCTCTTAAAATTAAAGAATTGACAAACACACCTCTCCCCATCAAATTGTCCTCTGGGCCTGACACAGCTGATGGACTTGTTTCTCCCTTGTTTGAAGACCATGGAGCGTTGGCTACTGGGTTGATCCACTTCTGGAATGGGTCATAGCCTCAATTGGGCATGGCTGCTGGCAAACTCTGCTTTGTCTTCTGACTTCTCAGAAGTCATAGGGTTACTCCTACTCCAGAACTCTTTAACCAAAGAGCTAAGAAAGAGCAAGCATAATGGAGCAGAAGAATTAGCAAGGCATCCACATTTATAGGCCACATGGTAGTCCTGATTGGGAAGTTAAGGGTTCAAGGTTTCTTTCCCTAACTGGAGTCTTGCAACATATCTTCTTGCAGCATTTCACGCCATCAAGAGAGTTCCTATTTATCCATTAGAGACTTTATGCACTCTTTTTTTTTCCATCTTAGAATCAATATTATATGGGTTCCAAGGCAGAAGAGTGATTAGGGCTAGGCAACAGGGATTAAGTGACTTGCCCAGGGTCACATGCTAGGAAGTGTCTGAGACCAGATTTGAACCCAGGACCTCTGGTCCCTAAGCCTGGCTCTCTATCCACTGAGCCATTTAGTGGCCCCCGTATGTACTCCTGTTTAGCAGTTACTCAAAATGCTTTTGTTGACCCCATGAATAGAAAACTGTGTTTGTCTAGGCGTGATCTAAATCAGGAGCAGGGCATTCCATTATATAAACGTAATAATACACTTCTAGAAGTAAGCTCATCAACCCCCCAACATATGTCAGCAACAGACAGTTCCCTACAAATGCAATGAGGACTGCACCCCCACTGACCAATTCCCCTATTAGAGGTTCCTACAAAAACTGTTTTTTTCATGACATTTTTTCATGAACTTGAACCTCTCTTGCCTCAGTCTCCAGCCTCTAGAACAGGGCATGATAGAGTAAACAGAGATAAATTTAAGCTCAGAGCTGTTTCTTTAGTACTTTATCCATTGGGGCATCTTCCATGCATGAAGGGAGCCAATGGACAGCTCCCAACGGGAGGGAGAACAGAACAGCCCCCAGCTCAGGACTCAAGATGTCTCTAGTCCCAAATCCTCCTTTTGCAGTCGAGGGAGCTGAATCCCAGAGCATTTTGCTAACTTACTCAAGGTGACCTAGACAGCAAGCAACAAAACTGGCGCCTGAACTCAGGTTCTAAATCCAAAGCTGTTTCACTGTGCCAAGATGCCTCAAGTGGGCAGAGAAAAAGAGGTAATATGAACTAGCAATGATAGAATCTAATTTGAAATCAAAAGAACTAGTTTTTGAAACATCACTCTGTTAATTGCCACTCATGTGACCTTAGTTTAAATGTCACTGTTCTCAGTTTCCCCATTTATAAAATGAACTCTGTTATTTCTAAGGCAGGTAGGTGGTACAATGAATAGAGTGCTGGACTTGGGAGTCAGGAAAACCTGAGTCCAAATTCTGCCTCAGACACGTCTAAGCTGTGTCACCACTGGCAAGCCATTTAAATCACGTCTCGGGCTCAGTTTCCTTATCTGCACAGTACTTGCTAGGATTTTTGTGAGGATGAAATGATATACCATTAGTAAGGAACTTTGCCAGTCTTAAAGTGCTATATAAATGCTAGCTATGATATTTCAGGTGTTCTAAAGTCCCTTCTACATCCTGAGATTTTATGATCCTTGGAGGAAAGAATGCATTCTAGGCATGGAGGATGGCCCCTGATAATTCACTTATGTGGGAGAATAGAGACAAATTGGGGACCAGCTGGTAGCACAGTCAGTTTGGAACAAAGAGTGCATGAATGCAGAATGCATATCAAATCATAGAATATCAGAGTTGGATGGAATTTAGAGCTGAAAGAACCCTGAACCTGGAATCAGCCACTTCCTAGCTGCATGATCCTGGGCAAGTCATTTAACTGCTGTCTACCTCAATTTCCTCCTCTGCAAAATGTGGATTCTTCCTCCCCCTGGGATGTTATGAGAATAAAATGAAATCATTGCCAACCTGAAAGTTCTTGTATAAATGCCATTTCTCCTATTTAGCATAGATGAATAGTTCTCTAGCTAGACTTTCCTCAAAAACCTCCAGTTATTGAACCAGAGAAACCAACTAGCTGCTGCTAGTTGTAAAAATCTTAGAATTTTTTTTATTAAGCCTAAATCTGACTCTTTGCCCCTTCCACCCTTTGCTCTTGGTTCTTCCCTTTCGGGTCAAATGGGGGGGGGGTATAACTCCTCTCTTCTCCAGGAGAGCCCTGAAAATTCTTGAAGATGGCTAATTGGACTTGGGGGTTCTTAGGAATACTGTAAAGGCCCTTAAATGCCAAACTCAAGAGTTCCTATTTTATCCTGCAGGCAATAGGGGGAGCCCCTGAAGATCTTTGAGCATGGGACATGGACAGAACTGAGCTTTTTGAAGATGATTTTGGCAGCTGTATGTAGGTTTGAAGCCTGAAAGCTGGAACGATTGTCTCAATGAGAAATGATGAGCAGCAGAAATAAACTGGCGATCACAGTGTGGGGTGGGGAGGAAGGAGAGAATTTGAAAAGCAAAGTTCTTTAAAAAATATTGGAAACTGTTTTTACATGCAATTGGGGAAAGATTAAATTAAATTAACAAAAAGAAATAAGTTGGTGATAATGCGAATGGAGCTGAGTAATAGACAATGGGGAATAAGAAGCACCAGGACTTGGCAATGAGAGAGGAGAGGTAAAACTCAAAGATGACGGAAGTTTTGTGTCTAGCTGACTAGGCAGATGTTACCACCATGAACAGAAGAGGGAAGCTGGAAGGAGGAATAATTCGGGGAAAGATGGGAAGGAGAGAGAGTGAGTTCTAGTGAAGACATTTATTTGAAGTTCTAGCAGACTAGCCAAAGAATGATTTCCAGCAAGGAGCTGGAAGGATAGGACAGGAGGAGTTCTTGTGAGCGATGGAGTAATGGATAGATACAGATACAGCGAGGATACAATGAGACCATGAATCTGAAGTGCTCTGCAAAGCTTAAGGCACTCGGTAAATATAAGCTAGCATATCTGCGTATGTAAATATATATGTGCGTATGCATATCTACGGATAGGAATCAGAACTATGACTAGGAAATTCTTTTTAAGAGATGTTGGCAGCTTTTCTGTAAGTTATAGTCTTAAAAATTACCCCGAGCACTGAGAAATTACTTGACTTGACTAGGGTCATACAGCCAATATGCCAGGCTGTGCAAGAGGCAAGACTTGAGCCTTGGGTCTTCTTGCCTTTGAGGTTAATTCTCCATCCACTATGCCAAGCAAGGCTCCGTTCCTTCCCCCTTCTCCCTTCCTCACATCATTTGTATAGAGATCATATGTGAATCCAGAAAAGTGGATGAGATCACTGAGAGAAAGAATAAAGAATGAAAAGAGGAGACTTGGGATCACCGAGTCTTACAACAATAAGCCAAGGCATAGATATGCTTAGTAATATTGATAAGAGGACCAAATTGCTCCACAAAAGGCAAATCCATGGCATCCCTTAATGCCCAGGGACTCTTTTTGGCTTATGTGAGAAAGCTGTCAGTGCTAATAAGAAAAAGAAATATTTCTTTTCTTTTTAAACCTTTCCTTTCCATCTTAGAATCAATAGTACGTTTGGTTCCCAGACAGAAGAGCTGTAAGTGTTTGGGGTTGCTCAGGGTGACAGCTAGAAAGTGTCTGAGGCCAGATTTCAACCCTGGAACTTCTTGTCTCTAGCTTGGCTCCTCTATCCACTGAGTCACCTAGATGCCTGCAAAAGAAATAATTTCTATTAAATGCAGGGAGAGTTATATATTAGCCATGATTTTTGCTACAACTAATATTGAACCAGCCTTTATTTTTTTTGCAAGTTTTGGAAATTTTTATTTCATTTATTAATTTAGAATATTTTTCTATGGTTACAAGATTCGTGTTTTTTCCCTCCTCTCCCCCAAACCTTCTCCCATAGCTGATGTGCAATTCCACTGGGTTTTACACATGTCATTGATCAAGACCCATTTCCATGTTGTTGGTGTTTGTACTAGGATGTTCATTTAGAGTCTCCATCCCCAGCCATATCCCCTTGACCCATGTGATCAAGTATTTGTTTTTCTTCTGTGTTTCTACTCCCACAGTTCTTCCTCTGAATATGGATAGTGTTCTTTCTGATAAGTCTCACAGAATTGTCCAACCAGCTTTAATTTTACTTTGTGAACAAAGATTTTTTTTTTAAGTAACAAAATATTCTCTTTGGGATATCTCATATTCCTTTGAGTGGGTGTGGGGTGCATTCCTAAGAGGGTGGGATGTGGGGTGCATCCATAAACATACTGTAGGGGTAGATGAGTGACTTTTCTAGTAGGAGGAGGGAGTTAAACAGAGAATTATTTATTCTAGACTAGACTTCTGGGAAAGGGAGAGTAGGTAGCCATCAACTTCCTGAAATATGAGGGATGCCAGGGGCACCCAGTTCACCATCTGTCTCCCTTGGTCCAAACTGGTCCTGCTGGCAGTTCTTACTGTAGAAGGAGATTAGAATCCAGTCATATCAAAAAGAGAAGACAAATATGCAGGTACGTGGTATGGTAGATAGAGCCCTGGGCTGGGAATCAGGAAGACTTTATGTTCCTGAGTTCATATCTGGCCTCAGACATTTCCTAGCTGTGTGATCGTAGATGAGTTATTTAACTCTTTTTGCCTCAGTTTCCTCATCTGTAAAATGAACAGAAGAAGAAAATGGCAAACTACTCCAGTATCTTTGTCAAGAAAATCTGAACAAAATGGATGACTTTCCATTTTGCCCTGGGCCAGTTGGGATAGAAGGGCACTTGGGTGGCTCCATAGATAGAGCATCAAGCCTAAAGGCAGGCAGTTCTGGGTTCAAGTGTGGCCTCAGACACTTCCTAGCTGTGTGACTCTGGGCAAGCCCCTTACCCCTGATTGCCTAGCCCTTACCTCTCTCCTGCCTCAGAACCAGTCCTCAACATCCATTCTGAGAGGTTAAAAAAAAAGAGTTTAAAAAAAAGAAAGTAAGTGATAGAGCAGAATTTCCTAGCCCTTTGTTTCCTCATGAAAACCCTGTGTTCAAAAGACAGGGAGTGAAATGTCTTTATTTTTTTTTTAACCCTGACTTTTCATCTTCAGCTCAATACTTGCCGAAGGTCACATATTCAGCCGTCTGAAAATTTGGGTTCAATCCTCACAATGTCCTGGAAAAGTAGGTGCTATCATCCCCATTTCACAGATGAGGAAACTGACATAGGGAATGGTTAAATGACTGTGGCATGTCTTTCTAAGAGTCCTTATTTATCTTTCTTTATCTTCCTAGCAATTAGCACAGTTCTGGCACATAATGAGTTCTTAATAAATGCTTGTTGATTCACCAACTGAATGAATGATTATTTTCTCTCCTGTTCTTAAAAAAACAAACAAACAAACAAAACCCAGCTATAGTAAGTAGTAAAGGATCCAATATTTGGAGTGTGAAGATTTGGGTTCAAACATCTTAAGATGTGACCTTGGGCAAGTCCTATACCTCTGTGAATGTGAATTTCCTCATCTTGAGGATAACAATACCTACGCTACCTACTCTACAGGACTGTCCTGAGGACCAAATGAGATAATGTCTGTAAAGTGCCTTGTAAAACTACAAAGTGCTATATAAATGTCAGCTGCTATTATCGTTATTATATTAGAGTCTGATCCTATAAAAAAACCAAAGAAAAAAAAACCTTGCATTTATAGAAGGCTTTTAACTTTCTGAAAGCAAGCTTGCACAAAGAGCTTTCATTTTCTTTCTGGTCATGAAGTTACAGTTTATAGGCCTTTTATTGCTACTATTTTGACATGTTTATATACTGTTTTCGATATCGCATCACATTCACTACTCTAGTAATTGCATGTCTATCTCATTTAATGATAATTCCGAATCTCCTTGTATTTATCATTTAAGCAATTATTAGAAGGGCTTTATTGGTGTAAAAAGTGAGAGGCAAGAAGTAGGTAGAAACTTCTAGACAAGGGCACAGACTTTCAGTTATTTTTCTCCTTTGCCTAAAAGTGGTAACCGATTTTTGTTGTATTTTTAAAGGCAGTAAATATGGAATGATTTTGATTGTTTTGTGAAAAGAATGTTCTATTCGGTGTTAGAGGATCTGGATCCATACCTAGCTTTCCCCCTCTACCTTGATGGCCTCGCTGATGTTGTGTAAATCATCACTTTTCTAAGCCTCCGGTTTTTTATCTGAAAAATGAGAAAATTCGCAGGAAGAAAAATGGGGAAATCTACAGTCACAGACTGAAATTCTTACCCTCGAGACAAGTCCTCTCACTCGGTGCTGGGAGGATGACAGAGGAACAGGACACCAGCCTGACAAGAGACACAGATTCTGTGATAAAAGCAGGAGCTACTTTTTAAGGTGGCCACTAGATAATGGATAAAATTGAAGTCGTCTAAAACTCGGTCATAGGCTCATTGATTTAGAGCTCTGAGGCTTTCTAGTCCAAGCCCACAGAAACAAATTGTTCTCATCTGCCCATTCCACTGGGGGCGTTTTCAAATGCAAGCAGTAGACCATCTCTCTAACTTACCAGCAGGTTTGAGGTCTGTTGTCTTCACTCATGCACTGAGATATTTTCCCCAAAGAGTGGCCACTGCTCATGCTACAGCTTCTTGGAGCCACAGGGGAGAGCTGGGTGCCAGGTAGACACCAAAGGTGGATGAGCAACCCTCACATGAGAGATGCTAGATCGCCCTGACTGCCCCTTACACCTACCTACATAGAGACTAAAAATATATGCAGGATATGTATATTTGCACATGCACATATGAATACATATACATGCATGTATACATATATACATGCATGTATATGCTCATATATTACACACAAACACACATATCATCCATATACATTTTCACTTTCTGATATTCAAAGAAAGCCAATCCCACATCAAGCTGTTGCATTTACGGATTTTTTTTAATACTACCTTGAATTCGAACTAATGATTATAATCTTTTACTTTGTCCTGGAAAGTGGTGTAATCTATGCTAAGTGTATTCAGGATGATATTACCAGAGACGAAAATGTCAGCGTTCTTAGATTTGATGTTCAGCATTTTGGCTCTTCAGGTGACATTTGAAATACTTTTATATATTGCTTCAAAGAATACCTTTACATATCCACTGATCCTGAGTATAAGTTTAATGTTTCTAATCACCCAATTCAGCTTCCAGAGTTACCTTTCTCTTTTGAATCTTTTTTCTTTACCTCTGCGCTGATATTTTTCTGTAATTATTCCTGGCTATATTTGTTTCATTCATTCATACATTCAGCTATGGCTTTTAGTCAGTAGTGTACTGGTAAATGGTTTTTAACAACCAGGTCTCTGAAAAAAAATGTACACAGGGCACACTTTTAAGTTTAATTGGCAATTCTTTTAATGATATTTTTTCCATCACCTTCTTAAGTCTAGAAAAATCAACAACAACAACAAAATCAAGCCTTGCTTTGTAGCATTTGCTGATTTCCAAGGTACAAATGCTCACTCTGAAATGTTAACACGTGGCTCTCATGATGTGGTAAGAACTGGCACCACCACATCCCTGATTTGAGGGCATACTGTGGACAAAGCAGCGTGGAAAGCCTTGTGGAGGATTCAACATCACACAAGACATGGTCACTATCATCAAGGAACTTGCGATCAAAGCGGGACTATGAGACACACTAATTGTGTACATGACAAAGCAGGATGGATAAATGCTGTACTTGTTGGTCCTTACTCTGGAAGAAGACCAATGGTATCGCACGGTGATGTCCTGACTTACTAGAATTTCACAAAATCACCAATCTCACTCTGTCTTCCAGTTACTAAAGTCCAGTGACAAGACAAAAATCAGGATGATTGGCGATGGTCTGGGATACAGAGGATGACTGTGGCATCTTTGATGTCTGGCCAAGCTCTAAGCACTCCGCCGTGCCTCCTCAATCCATCTTCATGGCCGTTGGAACAAATTGTTCTCCTCTGTCCCTTCCACTGGGGGAGGTCTTCCCATGTTTGGGGCAGAAATCCCCTTCACTGACCCACAGGTTTGAGGACAGTCTGGTTCAACGGACTTACTGACAATTCTACCAGGATTTGGCCACTGCATGTTCTACAGCTTTTTGTAGCCACAGGTGAGAGTGGAGTGAAAGGTAGACACCAAAGGTGCATAAGCAGCCCATAAAGGGCTTGGCAAGCCCTTAGCCCAGAGGTTCTAGTCTTCCCTGAACTCTTTATATCCTGCTTAAATGCTGCTTCAGAGGCATAAAAGAATCCTTTTAGGAGAGGCAGAAGAGGAAAGAAAATATCATAGAAGATGTAGCATTTGAGCTGAACCTTGGAAAATGATAAAGATTGCACCAGGTAAGGTGAACACGAAAGGAGTTTCAGGCAGAAGAAATGGTTTAAACCAAAGTACGGAGGGGGTAAAAAACAAACCAACCAACAAGCCAACAACAACAACCCATGAGGCTAGGGGCAGGGGCAGAGAGATCATTTAAAGAAGTGGTGGGAAATAAGACTGCAAAGTTTGGAGACAGCTTGTGGAGGACCTCTGAAGGCCAGAAGTTTAGATTTTTCTTCAGAGCCATTGGCAACAGGAGAAGTTTTCCAGCAGGTTGATTCCACTATATTTTCAGATCCATTTTTATTGTCTACTCTATTGTTTAAAGCAAGGAAGGTCAAAGATTAAACAAGCCAAGCCTAAAAGCAGCTGGGAAAACAGATCACGACACAGGCAAATTGGTCTGTGTGTTGGTTGCTGTGAATCTTCAGAGTCAATATGGCTCACTGCATGATTGATACAGCTGTGGTGACCTGCATTAATCATGGGGACTTGAAGAAGCAGAATGCGGGGGTGACTCTTGCTGGCCTGGAGTCAGTGCCATTTTCTTCTGCTTTACTGATGTTCTCTTTGATATCCTTGGATTTTGAATTAATTGCCTTTGCAAGGATGCATGGGCTTTTTTTGGATATTCTCTAGTCCTTTAAAGAAACTAACTCAATTGAAAATGGTATCTGTGTTATCTGTGGGGAGCAACTTATCTATAGAAAATAAAGTTACTCCAAGCCCTAAGTTTTTTGTTGGTTTTTCTCTTCCCCCTACAGTGAGTCCTTTAATGACAAAATAAATTGTCAAACATAGTTAAAAAAGGTAGAGAATGCTTATGTCCCTAAAAGTGGCAGATGTTAAAGCTGACTCTCCTAAAGTCACTCATTATGCATTGAGATCTGTAAAGAGTAGACGAGCTTCTGTGGTTATATGCAAGGCTGGCTGACCCCAGACAAATTTGGAAAGTAGGAAAAAATTCATTTTCGTACCCTGTCTTTTATTTTGAACACTTTTTTAAATGAATGCCTTCTGTTTTTTACAGCAGAACTATTTCCTGCTATGTACTCCTCACCCCCTTCCCATATGGAACCCTTCTTTGTGAAAAAGGAAAACAGTTCAGCAGAATTCATTGACATGAAGAATTTGTCTGACATTGCGTATAGCATCACATATGAAATCCCTCCCCATCCCTCCCCACCTCCACCCTCAACTCTCCTCTCTCTTTAGACATTCTGCAGAAACAAGCTTGTCCTTTGCATCAGTCTAGGGGTTCTGTGCTCCTTCACGTCATGGACCTGTTCTGATGAAGCCTGTGGACTGCTTCTTATGGAAGGGGGATTTCACCTAAAACTTGAAGAAGGCTAGGGCAGCCTAGAGACAGAGTTGAGGAGGGAGAGCATTCCCAGCACCGGCAGTCAGTAAAAAGGAACCAAGACCCAAAGTGCCCAGAAAGTATCGTATTCAGCCAACATCTGGATTACTGACCAATTGACATTTCTAATATTTTCTGGAGAAGAATGATGGATGATTGTGATCAGCATTATCTTCTAAAGCAGTGAGAGAAGCAGTAGAGGAGAAATCAGTTTAAAGAAAAGTCTGGCAAACTATCCAATGAATCAAAATCATTCCAAAGGCATATTCCAGGACTACAAACAGAAGCAAAAGGGAACAGATACGAAGAAAAAGTTTAACTGATTTTTTTCCATCAAAAATGGTAGGAAAACTGTACTTATACCAAAGATAAAAATTCTAGATGTGCTTAGAGAAGAGGCAGAAATGTCACCAAAGAGAAACAAAGATTGGATAATGGATTAGACCAGATTTATACAGAAGAGATTCAGGGTGTCTGAAAGAGAGGAAATAACAAAGACATGCAAAAATCTCAGGCTTTATTAATACTTGAAAAGGTCATCTAGAGAACATCAATAATTATTGATCTATATGCTACCTCTCATGGGGAGTGCTGGAGCCAGATCTAACTGCCTTTTAAAGAGTCAATTGTTAAATTTTCAGTGTGAGCATTTACACCTCACAAATTAGCAATTACTACAAATCAGGGCTTGATTTACTGTTTTGTTAATTGTCTAAGTCTGGTGATAATTTAATTCTCGGAGTCTTCTACTGTACTGCTACTGAGCTTAAAGAATATAGAACAATACAGGGGTACACTGATAAATGTTTAACAATCAGGACTTCCAAGGGAAAAAAATAGTATTCATATACACTTCTAAATTTAATAGGTATTATTTAACACATTTTAAAAGTCTAGACGACCAACAACAAAAAAAAGCTTTTCAATAAAAACAAAAGGCTGTTCTTTTTTATTATTCTCATTTTGCCAGGGTTGCTCTGTGCAAAAAGAAATGGAATGCCACAGTTTCCAAATGAATATCACAGAGGGCAACGTGGGGGCATGTGGTGGGTTATTACACGCTCTGTAAGCAATGAGCAACTCTAAAGAACAGGAGGAAAAGATGTTATAAAGAAATTATGGAAAAGATGGGCTGACCATGTGGCCCATCATGGGATGACAGTTAATCAAAGTGATCCACTGGGACCCCCAAAATGGCAAGAGAAAGTAAGGGAGACTGCCAACTCAGTGGGAAGGACACCTGTATCTGAGCTGGGAAGGTGTGGATAACATGGCCCAGGATGAGCAGGCATGGGTGGGTTGTGGCATCTATTACAGGAGGGAATTCCCACATTTTAGCATCATTTGAAGACCTGAATATTTGAGTTTATTATTTAACTTAACACTTTTGCCTTTTCCTTCCAACTAGATTATAAATTCCTTGGGGATAGAAGAGGGTAGACAAAGGCATTTCTTTTTGGCATACTGGAATCATGCCTTGAATATAGGAGATGACAGGAAAATCATTTTTGAATTAAATTTATGACTGCAGCAGACAGAACACAGCTGAAAATAAAAGTCCAGCAAGTGGGGTTCTATCGTCTATTTTAGTTTTGCCAATGAGCCAGAAAGCAAAGGCATCCTTAAAAAAGAAATTTAGTGGGAAGTCCAGCAGGAACACTTAGGCTTTGAGTAAGACTATATGCTTAAATATGACATCTTAGGGGAACAAAGAAGCAGAAGACATGGAGAAAGCAGGCTCAAGTGGAAATCTTGGTCTATGGAACTTGGGTCCACAAACCACACGGCTTTAGAAAGTAAAGCAACTCAGTTGCCAGTCTAGGGAAAAAAATGGAACATCCAAGCTTCACCTAAGTTCAGGGACTCTTTAACATTTTGGGGGTCATGGACTCTTTTGATGGTCTTCGGTAGTCTATAGACACCTTGCTCAGAGTAATGTTTTTTTGCATTTATAACTGAAGTAAATGAGGGCAGCTAAGTGGCTCAGTAGATTGACAGCCAGGGCTAGAGAAGGAAAGTTCTGAGTACAAATTTGACCTCAGACACGTCCCAGCTGTGTGACCCTGGGCAAGTCACTTAACCCCCATCACCTAGCCCTTATTGCTCTTCTGCCTTGGAACCAATACACAGTATCGGTTTAAATGAAATATAAATAATAAAAAATAAATAAAATATAAATTAAAATAAATTTTAAAAAGTAAGGGTTTTAAAAAAACAAAACAAATTGAAGTCTATGTTAAATTCCAGTTCTAAATCAGTGAAAATAAAGATGTAAACATTTCCCATCCAGGTTCAGCGATCCCCTGACATCCATCTATGGATTCCTATTGGAGGAGAGAGGTTCAGGTTGTAATGGATGGGAGAATGGAGTCACCCACTACATTTACTTTGAGACTCAGGTGTGAGAGAGGTGGGATGGAGCCAGAAGATGGATAGATTGATTCTCCCTTCTCTTTCCCTGGTGAAGACAGCACAAGTTATCTTTTATGGGACAGAATATGTCCCTTTAATGCCTGAGTTGAGTGTAGAGTCAAGAACTGAAGCTGGCTCTCCTTCCTTGAGGAGAAAGTCTAGCTTTCCTCCCCAAGCTTTAGATCTCTTCCTGGGTATTATGAGGCAGGCAAGTTGATCTAGAAAGAATCATTCTTTTATTCTAAAAAGGATACACAAAGACCGGGAGAATAGGATTGTTGAGTAAGGGAAATGGGAAGTGGGCAATAGGAGATCCCTAAAAACAACAACTGACCCTCCTCCCCAAATCCTGAGGTTCAGGCTGTTTGCCTGACCCTCCTTGGTCAGTTGTAATCCCTGTCCTGATTTCTGTCTCCCCAACTTGTAGCATGGAGTTCACAGGACAACTTTAGGGAATAGAGAGAGGAAAGTCTTCTTTGGATGGATGGCTTTCTAATAAAGTCCCATCCACTCCTTTTTTCTCCAGCTGGATCCACAGGTTTTAGGTTCAACGAGAAGTAGTCAATGCTCTGGAGGTCTTCTGTCTCAGAGATTTCTCCTAGACCACCCACTCTTGAGGAGCTCCCAAAGAGAAGTGAAGTAACTGCTTTAACTCTTCTCAGCTCTTCTGTTCTTCCTGGAATTCTCTGTCTTCCTTGTTCCTCCCCTGCTCTTTTGCATGCTGAATCTGATTTTCCTCTCTTACAAGGTTAAGAACCCTTGACTAAGGGGTAGGAAAGTGGCTCAGTGGATTACAAAGCTAGGCTTGGTATCAAAAGGACCTGTGCTCAAATCTGACCTCAACCACTTCCTAGCGGTGTGACACTGGACAAGTCACAACCCAGTTGGCTACCCCTTTCCATTGAGTACTTTTCAAACAAATCATCTAGGTTCATGGTGTAAGGCTGGATTAGGGCTTCCAGTATTGGTGTCATGGAGAATTCAGAGAGTTTGAATTCAGTAATTATCACAACAGTCTAAGAAGGCCTTTAGTTTAAGGGAGTTTTTTTTTCCTCATCTGGGGGAAAACCATCCCTCTTGGTTAAGAGAAGAAGGTTACAAGAACTAGTATTTATAGGTCAGAGGGAAGGCATAGTTTAATAGCTTCTGGGGTCTGTGTTCCAAATTGTTTTCCAGAATGCCTGGAAATATGCACAGTCCCACAAACAATACATTAGTGTGCCTGTTTTCCCATATTCCTTCCAGTATTAGTCAATTTCCATGTTTGTTAGCTTAACCTATCTGATGTGTTGCTTTAATGTTCATTTCTCTGATTATTAGGGCTTTATACTATTTCTTCATATGACAACTGGAAGCTTGAATTTTTTTTTCTTAGAAATTGCCTATTCAGGGGGCAGCTGGGTAGCTCAGTGAATTGAGAGTCAGGCCTAGAGACAGGAGGTCCTGGGTTCAAATCTGGTCTCAGATACTTCCTAGCTGTGTGACCCTGGGCAAGTCACTTAACCCCCATTGCCTAGCCCTTACCACTCTTCTGCCTTGGAACCAATACACAGTATTGATTCCAAGATGGGAGGTAAGGGTTTAAAAAAAAAAAGAAAAAAGAAAATGCCTGTTCATATCCTTTTGACCATTTGTAAATTGGGAAATGGCTCATATTCTTGTAAATTTCAATTAGTTCCCTAAATATCTTAGAAATGAGACCTTCATCAGAGAAACTTGTATCTAAGATATTTTTTCATTTTCCTTCTCTTCTAATTTTAGCTGCATTGACTTTATTTGTGCAAACCTTTTTTTATTTTATATAATAAAAACTGCCCATTTTAACATCTTTGATCCTATCTTTTTTTCTCAAATTCTTCCCCAATCATATATCTGAAAAGTGACTTCTTCCTTGCTTCTCTATTTTGTTTATGTCATCATTCTTTATGTCCAAGAGGTATCCAATTTGAAGCTTGTCTTAGCATATGGTGTGATATATTATTCTATGCCTAGTTTCTGTCACACAGCTTTCTGGTTTTCTCAGCAGCTTTTGTTACATAGGGAGTTCTTACTCCAGTAGCTGAGGTTGATGGGCTTATCAAACACTACATATTGTATTTATTTATTTGCTCCAATAAGTTATGTACCTAATCTGTGCTACGTACAGTTGTTAGGCAATTTTATAGTAGTGGAAGGAATGCTAGGTCCAGAGGCAGATAACTTGGGTTCAAATCCCAACTTTGCTACCTGTTGTCTGTATTATCTTGGACAAATTATTCATGTCCTCTGTTCTTCAGTTTCTTCATTTGTCCAAGGGAGCTGAATTCAATGATCTTCAAGATGCTTTTCTGCTCCAAACATTTAAATCAATTGATTTGATTAATTAATTAATTTGATTAGTTAATGGAAATTAATTGCCATTAAAAAGACGCTAAAATCATGTTGTGGTTATTATAGTAACTCACATTTATATAATTCTTTCCTGTTAGGTATTGTGTACATGTATTTTTTGATTCTTTGTTTTTATTGATTGGGAGGCTGTCATTTTTATTGTTGTTTTTCATTGATATCATTCATTTATATACCACCTTCAATTTTTTTTTTATCCCTCTCTCTCTCCTATTCAGTGAGTCAATCCCTGGAACAATGATAAAAAAAAGAAAGAGGGGGGAAAGTGATTCAATCTCCCAACCTATCAGCTGTTTTGGACAGGATATTCAATATTCCATACCCAACTTTGCAAAGAAAACAGGGAAGTGAATTTTCTCAACTCTTCACTGGAGCCAACTTTGGTCATTATCTTTATAGAATATTATTTCTCTTTCTTTTTTTTTCTTTCCATTGCAGGAACTATTTTTAAATATGAAGAACCTGAGATTCAAAGAAGTTAAGTGACTTCCCTATAATAGGCAAAGTTAGGAAATGAATTAGATGTCATCCAAAAAAGCTATTTCCTTCCCGCTACTATTATTGTAGAAGGACTATAGAAATCTTATAACTTAAGGCATCAAAAAGGGGAAGAGATATCTTTCTTTTATAACTGTAAGGCTGATTTGGTTATAATTAAAGGAAAACAAGGTTCAGCTGTCTTGAATTAGTGACCCCCATGAAAAAGAATCCAAATGCCAAACAGGATAATGACATATAGACCCGGGGCTTTTGCAAATCCTGAATATTATGCCTCCTATTGTTCATAATCATACTTTGCTCATACTTATTTAGACTTTTCATTTGTTAATCTCAAGGCATGATACTAATGTTAGCACAATATCTGTGAGATCCTGGAACATTTGAGTGAAAGACACAGTCAGCGGCTCTTTTTCTTCAACAGTTCATGCTGGAGGAAACTCACATTTTCCAAATAAGTGAAGTTAAGTGGCTAGTGGAGGAAAAATAAAGAAAAAATACTATTTTTTACCTCTTGCTGCCTTGAAGCTAGGTCTAGTAGGTTGTACCAGAAAATGATCTCTCATTGATAGAGAAGCATTTTCCTCTCCACTCTGGACTATTGTCCATTTTAACATGTAAGACACATGAGTATTTCCTTTTTTAAATTTTTTCATTTTTTACCAGTTACATGTAATGACAAATTTTCATGTAAGCTTTCCAAAATTATTTGATCTAAATAGTCTCCATCCTTCCCTTCCCTCCCCCCTCCCAGAGCTGACAAGCAATTCAATCTGGGTAATACATGTATTATTACACAAAATTTTATTTCCATATTATTAACTTTTGCAAGTGAATAATCTTATAAAACCTAAACCCCCAAACATATACTCATATAAACAAATGAAAAGTTATATGCTTTAATCTGCATTTTATCTCCAACAATTCTTTCTTTGGAGATGGATAGCATTCTTTGTCCTACGTCCCTCAGAATTGTCCTGGATCACTGTATTGCTGAGAAGCTAAATCTATCATGTTTGATCATTCCACAATATTTCAGTTACTGTGTATAATGATCTATTGGTTCTGCTTATTTCACTCTGCATCAGTTCATGTAGGTTTTTCCAGCTCTTTCTGAAATCATCCTGTCCATCATTCCTCACAGCACAATGGTATTCCATCACCATCATATATTACAATTTATTCAACCATTCCCCAATTGAGGGACATCACTTTAGTTTCCAATTCTTTGCCACCACAAAAAGAGCAGCTATATATATATATTTGTTTTTGCACAAGTAGGTCCTTCCCTCCCTCTTTTTTTTTTAAACTCTTTGGAATATAGGCCTAGTAGTGGCATTAATGGATCAAAGGGTATGTATTGTTTTATATCCCTTTAGGCATAGTTCCAAATTGCCCTCCAGAATGGCTGGATCAGTTCTCAACTCCACCAGCAATGCATTAGTGTCCCAATTTTGCCACATCCTCTCCAGCATTTATCATTTTCCTTTACTGACATATTGGCCAATCTGATAGGTGTGAGGTGGTACCTAAGAGTTGTTTTAATTTTCATTTCTCTAAGCAAGAGGGATTTAGAATATTTTTTCATTAGGTTATTGATAGCTTTGATTTCTTCTTCTGATAACTGCCTATTCATATTCTTTGATCATTTGCCAATTTAGGAATGACTTGTATTTTTATAAATTTGACTTAGTTCTTTAGATAGTTGACAAATGAGACCTTTTTGAACAATTGTTAATATATAAGTAGGAGTGACTAGCTCACCCTAAAAAATTATTAATTTGGTTGAGAAATGTCATAAATTAGTTCTAATGGAGTCTAGGGGAATTACTACACCAATGAGCACTTAACAGGACACCTCAGCATTCCAGATCAGGCTTGGCTACTGCTGCCCCTCAGGGTTCTCAGAGGTAACCTGCGGGGTTTGGGGTATCTTTTTTCTAGTACAATTGCTCATGAGCCCACATATTCTGTACTCCCCTAATAGCATTTACCCAACTGATATCTCCCCCATTCATATGAATTTATATTTATAAAGGGATAGTTACTAAAAAGATATCACAAGAACTATTATATAAAAATGTTCAAAATTGAAAGCTCCCTCTCCTCCACTATATCAATCATTTGAAGTGGATACTTGATGATATAAAGTAAATAAAATACAGAAAGAAATATTTTTGTACTTGTTGAGTACATGTAAATATTTATTCATTAAATAATTAAGATAATTAAATAAGTAAATTTCATAATTGAACTGGTTACTACCAACATTTCCAGGACTGAGTTCATTTCTGGGCGGTGGTCTGGCTGGGAGAAAAGTCACTCCTTGCTTAGAGGAAGGGTGTCTTGGCTGCTCGACTAGGTCAAGCTCTTCAGGACTGATTTCTCATCAGGATCAGCTGCTGAGGCTGCCAGCGGACTCTTCTACGAACTCCAGTTGCTGGAGCTCCCTGATAGTCCTTCTACCCTTTTAAAGCTCCCAAGATCATGACCTAATCTGTTGCATTTCTGATACCCACTCACTTAAGATCAGGAAAGAAAAAGCACAATAGAGACTAAGGAAACAATATTACCATGGATTCATGGCCACAAAAGAAGCCCAGGGGCTTACATTATTCCTTTCTCTGGGACCTGAAAGCCACAAGCAAAGAGAGATTTCATCTTTTGTGTGTACTCTCAGTTCTGTCTCTGCAATCTGTTAAAAGGATTTTGACCACCAAGCAGTAAACTTTGCACAGTCTCTGAATCAGGAATCAGGGCTCTTTGGAGGCACATGCCTAGGAGGAGGCTTACCCAGACTGCACTCCAATTGGCAGCAGGCAGAGCTACTAGCATATGTACTCCATAAACTGGGTCTCATTGGCCAGCATCCCCATTACACTAATGATAATTGATTTGTTCAAAATTGTTTTTACATATAATGGGGGGGGGGGAATAAAATATTATTTTAAAAAATTATCTTCCTAAAACCAACATTGATGCATGCTAACTTTATAGCCACAAAATCAGTTTAGTGACTTAGGTCTGGCAAAGTGAATGCAGATTTTATCTTCTCTGGGATTCTTATTTCCCATTCCCCAAAAAAGGTAAGTTCTGCAAGATAATTTGCCCAAATGTAACTGCAGAAATATAAGTTTATGATTAAGAATCACAGCTGTGCTGGAGTCAGTTCCTACTGGTTATGTGAGCATTTATAGCCAGAAAATCGATAAACTCACAAAACACAGTTTAATTGTTTGTTGAATGTATATACTTAAGAAAGTGAAGGACAAATAAACCTTAACATGTAATGGATATTTCTTTTTTTTCAGAGAGCTAGTTGTTAAAACATTTACCAGCATGCCTCTATGTACAGTCAATCAAAATCATGAACTGCCATAATTGGAAATTTTTGTGAACATATTGCCTAACCTTTTAATTTTTTTTTCAGACAAGGAAACAGCTCCCAGGAGAGGAAGTAACTTGCCATGGTCCTATGATGAATAAGTAGAAGAATCTGAACTCAAAGAGGCTACTTTCTTTAATATTTGGGTGAGATGACCTGAATTCATGAAGGACAGTTAGGCTTTCTCTTATGTCCATGCTCCAGTTAGTGGTTCCCCATTAGCCATTTCCCCTCCTCTCCTCTCCATTTCAAAGATCATTTTCCTTGGTAGATGAAACAAAAGTAAACTAATAATTGAGAAAGCCTTCCTTTTCTCCATCATTTGTTGCCATAGATGAGAAGTTACAGAGAGCAGCTATGCTACTTTTCCTTTGATCCTCTTCTTTCCTACAATACATCTAGATTAAGCCACCAAACTCATGATGAAAAAGGCTATCCACCACCATAGAAGGAACTGGTGGAATCTTAATGCAGACGGAAGTATGCCATTTTCACTTTATTTCCTTCATGAGTTTTTCTTATATGTATCTTCATTCACCTTATGAATATGGAAATATATATGTATATATATATGTATATATATAATGTGTATTGGATTACTTTCTGTCTTGGGGAGAGGAGTAGAGAGGGATGGAGGGAGAAAAATTGGATCACAAATTGTCAGAAAATAAATTGTTTTCTACATGCAATTGGGGAAAATACAATACAATATTACCAGGGGGAAACTGCAACAAAAAAAGGAGATTAAAAAAATAAAAGAATCTCCCAAACTCATCATGTTATCTTTAGTCTTTTTCACCAACGTCAACTCATTTTGCATTTGAGGACTTTTGATGTTATTCTTACCAAGTAATGATAACTTTTTGCATTTATCTTCCATTACCTTGTTTCTATCTCTGTTCCCCTTAATCTTAGTACCTTGTTTCTGAAGTTATCTCCTTACATGTATAACCTAGTGGAATTGCTAATCAACTCAGGGAGGGGGAAGGAAGAGGGGAAGGAAAAAACATGAATCATGTAACCAAAATATTCTAAATAAATTAATTAAGAAAAAAGAAAAAAACAACCTGAAATTATCTCCAGTGTATCCTACATATACCTTGTTTGTACATATCTGTTTGCATGTTGTTTTCCATGTTAGATTGTAAACTTCTTGGAAGCAAGAACTGGTTTTGCCTTCCTTTGTATCCCTAATCCTTTGCAAAGTGCTTAGCATCTAGTAAATTTTTAATAAATGCTTATTAGTTGTGTATGCACATTGACCTCTTTCAACAACCCCTTGTTTTCCTCCTCAGTGTTATTATTTCTCTTTATGTCTTTAGAATTGTAATTTTGATTATTCCAAATTTCTTAGACTGATTCTTATGGAATCCTAATGTAACTCGGAGCCCAAACCCTTGTGTATCAGACTCCTTATTGGTGGAGAATGATTATCAATGAAGGATAGAAATTGATGAAAGCCTGGGAATGGAAAGATCTTCCTTTTTTTGACTTCTGGGCATTGAGCCGACACTTCTGATTTCAGTTTCTTTTCAGGGAGAAAAAGAATCCAGGAAGAAGCTAATGTAGAGGAGTCTGAACCCCAGTTGGGTCTCCAGCTTACCACACTAGAAACACCAGGGAATTTCTCCTTGGGTAACTCTCTCATTGGAATATTCCCTTTGGGCATTTTCTGTCATATTCTAATTTTTATAACTCATTTGATTTATATTTGGTATCAGCCTTGAATTAGTGGGTCTATTTGCCCTTTACTATAAAGTGATGATTTTTGTATAAGTAGCTTTTGGTTGGAAGGGAAGATGTTGAATATAGTTTGGGTACTTGTTCCTCATGAAGGAATGAATACAACTTGGACCTAAAAGTTACTCCCCAGAGGCTAATAATATGGTGGGTATGGGCAGAGAGACATAATCTGAGTTCTCTGAGGAATACAGAATGGGTCAACTTCATGGTTCCAATCTCCTGTTTTCCTTCTGGCGGGTATTAAAATCTCCTTTGGAGAGGAATATGTGGAAAAGAGTCTAGATGTCTCCATTTATACCTCCCTGTGAAATATATCTAGACAGAACCATAGGGACACACATAACTTGATTGGGCAGCACACAACTCGCATTACCCATCTACCAACTTGGACCCCACTCCTGGAGTCTCTGTGGACTCTCAGTGGACTTTTGATGTTGTCCTGCCCAGAGTCACTTCTTGGATTCACCTTCTTCTCATCTCTAAACTATACTTATGTGTGACAACCTCTCTTTGTAGTTTCTCTTTTTATATTGTCCTCTTCTATTAGAATGTAAGTTCCTTGAGTGCTGAGACTGTCTGCCTTGTTTGCATTTCTATCACCAGCCCTTAGCACAGTTCTTGGCACATAGTCAAAGCACTTCATAAATAAAGGTTTGGTCTTTGTGTCTCTGTTTTTCTGTCTCTGAGTTTCTCTTTCTCTGTCTGTCTGGCTCTGTCTTTCCCCAAACTGCCCTCAGCAATTCTGTAGCAGCTATGCCCCTCTTTCTTCTCCTCTATCACAAATTCTAAGATGGATTTGTTACTTTTTCTTCTTCTTCTTCCCCCCTCCCAAAGTTATCACTTCCTCCTTGGTGAGAATTAGTTCCAAAATAGAAGTTCCCCCTCATTGGTTCCTCCACATTTTAAAGACTGAATTTATCATTAAGGCAAGTCAAGACATCATTATCTTTCCTGCTATGGGCAGAGAAAGAGAGAGTGTTTAGCAGATGTTCAGAAAATTGAGGTCCCCCATCACTGCTATATTATGCTTCCCTGCCAAATCCCTAATCTATTTTTCCCTTCCATTCAGGTGACCTGTAGTATATTCTAATAACAATAGCATTCCTTTAGCAGGCATTGATCTCGGAAATTCTCCCCACCTTGCTTTCCTCTTCTTTCTGTTCCTGGATTTCTCCGTGTGAATAAATGAGTGTATCGTCTTAATGTACAGTGTTACTCTATTCAGCCCATTCTCACCCTACCCCCTTTTGCCTTTCTTGTTTCTTTTGAATAAGGTAAACTCTTTGGGAGCCTTATTCCAGTAATGGGCCCTATCTAAGGAAATTTAAGTGAGCCCTCTGAGATCCAATTTACCTTTGGGTCATTATCCATCCCTTGATCATTTGTGTACAGACATCTGAGGCCATGGGTTTTGTTGCCGGCTCCTTTCTTGCCTACTGTCTCCTAGGAATCTAGTCTAAAGCCTGACTCAGCGAGGGGCCTCAGCTGTTGCTATAATACACATGGGTGCCTTTTTTGCACCCAAATGTCCTACTTGGCACAGCATAAAACAAAGCCACAAAAAAATGCCTCGCATTTCTCATGCTTCGTTGTGAAGAGAATACGTCTTTGTTTGGCATTCATACAAGAAGTGGTAGAGTGGAGGGAGGGATGGCTGTCTGAGAGCTCCCAGCAGTGCACCAAATTACATCTTTCCAAAGGTTGAATTGAATTGACTTGAGTGGTGCTGAGCCCCTGTGAGAAAAGCTGTACCTTCCCCCAGCATAGGAGCCCCCTGATGACTGTGCTTTTGTGTGAAGAAGGGGTTGCTTTTGTCGTCTTTTCCCCTCCCTTTGATGAAGAATGTCCAACACCTTAATTACAGGTTCCTTAATAGCATCCTAGGAAAACAGTTGCCAATTACCAGCATCTGTACTATCTGGGTCCTTAGAACATCTTATACATGCTTTTTTTTTTTTTAATTTTCAGTTTCTCCATTCTCCTTCCTCCCTCCACAGCCCAACACACATCACTATACTTAACTGGGACAACATTTATTTTCCATTTGTATGCTATGCTCCTGTTGCGGGGGTTAAATACACCTTAATGGAAAAAATATAGTGGGACTCTGGCTTTTATCTCCTCTCTGGTTCGCTGATAAACTCTGTTCTTTGCTGCGCTCTGCTCTACCTCATCTCCCACTCACTCTTTAACCCCTTACAATCTGGCTTTTATCTCCACCACTTAACTGAAATTGTTCAGTACTCTTTGAATGCCTTTGGCTGCTTCTCTGGCTTCATCTTTCCTGATGTAGCTTTTAACATTATTGATTATGGATTGAAAATATATAATATCATATATATTAACTAACACTTATGCAGCACTTGAAAATTTGCAAAATGCTTTACAAGTATTATCTCATTTTTCTGGGTGGCAGGGGTTTTTATTATCTCCATTTAAAAAAATGAGGAAACTGAGGCACAAAGATGAAATGAGTTGGCTCAGATGCCCCACAGGGAGCGAATGTGTCTGAGGTAGGATGTAAACTTGGGACTTCCTGACTCCAGGGCTGGCACTTTATCAACTATGTTTCTCCTCCTTGGTACTCCCCTGGCTTTTATAACCTCGTTCTTTCCTTGTTCTTCTCCCATCTGCCTGATTACTCTTCTGATGCATCACATTCATTTCCCACCTCCTAATTGCAGGTGTCCTCCAAGTCTCTGTCCTGAAGCCTCTTCCTTTTCTTTTTATAACCTCTATCTCACTGATTATATCAGTTCCCATGTGTCCAATTATTATCCCTATGTAGGTGACTTAACTTTTTATATCTAGCCCTAATCTTTTGCCTAGCTCTAGCATCCATAATTATCTGCCAAATATCCCTATCTAGATATCCCTCGCACATCTTGAAATTAACATGTCTAAAGCAGAGTTCATTATCTTCCCCCTAAACTTACTCTTCATCTCTGCTTTCCTCTTTCTGTTCAGGGCACCAGCATCTTTCTTGTCTCATAGGTTGCAACTTCAGAATCATCTTTAACTTCTTAGTCTTCCTTCTAACCAATCAGGTGCCAAGCCATCTGTCACCACAACATCTCTTCATACATCCCTGTGGCCTTCCCTCATATTAATGGTGAACATTTATAGAGCATTTGAAGATTCACAAAGAAATGCATACATATGTGTGTTGGGTACCTCTAGGATCTGCTGTTTTTAGATAAGTAAACTGAGGCAAACAGAAGTTAAATGAACTACTTGCGGTCACCTAGCCAGTAAGTAGGCAGGTTTTCTTGACTCCAGGTCCAGTGTTCTAACTATGATGTGACCTAAAGTTTTAGTTGAGGCTTCTTATAAGCATCTCTCATTTAGACTATTATATCTTGTTCATTCTAACTGGTATCCCTTTTTTATTGTTTAGTTGTCTCAGTATTGTCTGCCTCATGAGTCTATTTGGGGTTTTCTAGGCAAACATACTGGAGTGATTTGTCATGTGCTTCTCCAGTAGGGTTAAGTGACTTGCCCAGGGTCACAAAGATAACAAATATCTGAGGCAAGATTTAACTCGCAGAAGTAGGACTTTGTAAACCTTAAAATTTCACAGAATTATGAATGTTAAAAATTTTACTCCACATTGAGGAATCCTCCAATTCCTTACTTGAAATAATTCCCTACCAGATAGTGAGAACTCTACTTGAATGTGAAAACTCCTTTCTATGGGAGGATCTCTACCCCATCCCTACTTGGGACTGCTTTAGGGGAGAAAACTCCTTGCTATGGGAGGACCTCTATTCCACCCATACTTAAGAATGCTTTAGGGCAGAAAACTCCTTGCTAAACAATGAAAGTACTTGAAAACCATACTTATAAAGGAAATGAGTTCTTTGAGCCATGAATTGATACAATGGGATGCTAAGTTCCTATAAAGGTGGGGCAACTTGTAAACTACTTAGACCTAAAAGGTGAAAACTTACTCAGAGGTTTTCTCTTAATGAAATTAGTCGACACAGCAGCATTTTTTTTCTGACTTACTAAAGAGATTAATCTACTCAGCTGTGAATTCAAAATGGGCTGTCCTTTGGAAAGCATCTGCAGTGATTGGTAGATGTAGGGACTTAGGGGAGGTGACATAGGAGAAAAACCCCTATATAAGAAAAAGCAGAATCTCTTGAGGAGAGACCCTTTTGGAGGAATTCCTTTTGGAGGATCTCTGATGAGAACCGCTTAGGAAGAATCTCTTGAGAGAGGCTCTGGAGAAGGGAAGCTCTTGGAGGACAATCTCTAAGGAGGTCTCGCTGGAGCTCCTCTAAGGGGACTCTGTCCCTCTGGAGGCTCTGGAGAGAGGCCCTTTGGAACAGTCTCTGGCTGGAAGGCTCTCTGGTGAAGTCAGCTGAGATGGAGCTGGCCTGGTGTCACTAGAATCCTTGTTTAGGCAGACCTTGTGGTGAGTGTTAAAAGACTGACTGACTGATCTCTCTCCTAAGACTCAGGTCTAGGCCATGTTGGCTTAAGGCCCTTCATACTTATTTCCTTTTTCTCTCTTTATCTCTTTTCTTTAATTCCACATTTGTATTAATTAAAATCTCTATAAAACCCAGTTGACTTGGGTACTTGAATAATTGGGAATATTTCCCTGGCGACCACCTTATATTTGATTTAAAACCAAGACACTGTAGTGAAACATATTTTCTGCGGTCAAATTTACTCACCCTCTCTTATATCTATCACAATTTATATCTTCCACCATTTTAACTCACTACAGTTTAAGACCTCAACCATTTTAAATCTCACAACTTCCTTACTTCTATCCACTGTAGCACACAGCTGCCTCTGATATTTCTTTACACATCTCTAATTCTCCATGTAGGGGAAAAGAACGTCATCTTAAAGGATAGTTCAAGAAGCAACAGTGGCAACCTGTTGCCTTTAGGATGAAATATAATCCCCTTAGTTTGGCAGGTGAAGACCTCCCCAATCTCTCCTTTTCCAGATTTCTTTCCCATTATCTCACTTCACACATAGAGGCACACTGGCTTACCATTGGCATTCTCTCTCCTGCCAGGAGGCAGACTGTACTCCCTCCTCACCTTGGCCTCTGAGCATCCTTACCTTCCTTCAAGGCCCAGCACAGGTACCATTTCTGTGGGAAACCTTTCTTGGTCTCTAGCATGGTTAGCCATTCTCCCTCCTCAGATTAGATTGCATTTATTTATCAATGCAAATGTTATATTCCACACTCCCCCAAACAATCCCCTGGAAGAACATACACTTCTGGAGGGTAGGGCTTGTTTTTCAGTTTTGTTGCTATGTTTCTTTTTTCTATTTTCAGGACAATATGAAGGTGGTGTATTCAAGAAAAGAAACTAGTACATTATCTACATGGGCAGCTCATTGGCACAGTGGATAGAGTGCTGGGGCTAAAGTCAGGAAGGCCCATCTTTGAGGGTTCAAATTGGACCTCAGACATTTTCTAGCTATGGGATCCTGGGCAAGTCACTTAACTCTGTTTGCCTCAGTTTCCTCATCTGTCAAATAAGCTGAAAAAGGAAAAGATAAACCACTGTAGCATCTTTGCTAAGAAAATCCCAAATGGAGTCATGAACTAAAATGACTGAACTGAAAATGGCTGAACAAAACATTTGAAAATTAA
Source organism: Monodelphis domestica (assembly GCF_027887165.1). Lineage (NCBI taxonomy): Eukaryota > Metazoa > Chordata > Mammalia > Didelphimorphia > Didelphidae > Monodelphis > Monodelphis domestica. Next base: position 67,600,160 of record NC_077230.1, read on the forward strand.
AGGGGCTACAGTTCTTGTTGCAGAGAAAAGGCTAGGATAGATAGTCACACCTGCTCAGTACTTAGCACAGTCTGGCCTATTGTAGATATTTAATGAATGCTGATTGGTTGATTTTGCAGTCATTGGATCACAAATTTAGAACAGGTAAAAGGAAAGAGGAACAAAGTTTTGAGACAGTAGAGACATTGTTTCCATATTTTCCAATTTTTCCAATTTATTTCATCTCTTTTAATTATTATGAAACGGAGCTTCCATTTTTTTCTTCTGTAAAACTGGGATAATTCTTGTATCCTTATACTTCCTAAGACTATGATACAGATCAAATGAGGTTTGCATGAAAAAATTTCCTGTTCCAACCTGCTCTTGAGAGCCAATTGTTAAACTTTCAGTGTGAGTATTTATACCTCAGAAATCAGAAAATGCTATAAAGGCTTGATTTATTGGGTTATTGATTTTACAAGCTTAATAAAGAGGTGGAGAAATGTTAATAATGTAGGTCAAAAATGTGCTATGGGACATTTTTTCTTCTTCTGGAGAGCTAGTTGTTAAACATTTACCAGCACTTCCTGGCTGAAAGGCATCTTTGAAGTTGTTTTCTTCAGCCTTCTCTTTTTAGAGATGAAGGAACTGAGGTCAAAGAGGTTGACTTGCCCAAGCTTATAGGATAGTGGCTCTAGAGGCAGAAGAAACCTCAAAGATCATATAATAATAGCTAACCTTGATAAGTGTTTAAAATGTACCAAGGTGCTAAGGAGTTTACAAGGATTATCTCATTTGATCCTCACAACTCTGAGAGGTAGATGCCATGATTATCATCATTTTACAGATAAAAAACCCCAAGGCACACAGCAGTTAATTGCCTAAGGTCAGGAAACTAGTAAATGCCTGAGGCTGAATTTGAACTGAGGACTTCCTGACTTCAGGTCCAGGGTTCTCCATACTTAGTCACTTAGTGCCCCTCTCCCCATTTTTAATTCCTCAAGCCCCTTTCACTAAAAAATTATGTTGTGAATACCCAGGATAATTTAGTATACTGCTCATAATATTCTTTTAGATTCATTTATTAAGTGCTTACAATGTTTACTATCACAACTTTCCCCTACTCTTCCAGAGCTACAAATTTCTATTTTTAAAACCCTATAATGTTTCATATAATGTACCTGTCAAAGGGGAAACACACATACAAATATCCCTTCCAAATTATGACTTTCCTCATCATGGTTCTGATATAGGTCAGCATAAAAAAATGAAGGGGAATTTGGGGCGAGATTGGGGAAAGCCTTAAACCATATGAGAAAAGCCAGCAGTTGACAGAAAAAAAATTAGAAATTATATAGTCTCTGACCAAATATTTAACCCAAATTCTATATTAAGGCACTGCAAATAGCCCATAAAAGAAAAAAGAACAAATTCAGACTACTTTTCTGTTATGAAGGAAGGACCAAAAAATTTTACCTGGATTATCTAGGTGAGGGAGGCACCTCAGCCCTGACTCCCAAGATGTGGAAGGGATACCTGTATTTTTAAAAACATATTGTAACATAGTGAGCAAATATTTACTGCTTAAAGCACCATGAAATATTTTTTAGCTCAAATCCCTTCAACCATCATTGAGAATGCTAATAAGAACCACTCATCTGGTGGTTCAGACTATTCATTTTATAGATAAAGCAACTAAGGTAAAGAGAACTTATATAAGTTGCCCAAAGTCAAGGAGTACTAAAGATCAAAGACTGGATTTGAACTCAAGTCTTCTGACTCCAACATAGGTGTTTTCCCTCTTGTGCCACTCTATTTAGATTATTCACAGAGGTCAAAGTCATCCACCTTATCTGGAGCCATCACCAGTCATCCTGACTTTTGTTCTGCCACTGGACTTGCATGACTCTGGAAGAGTGAAGTTGACAACTTTCTTGTCTAACTCTGCCTTGCTTAAAACCAATTCATGAACAAGTAGACATCATCCTTCAGTGTCATTGGTCCCCTTTGAAAAGAAAGGACAAACAACGTTTGGATTCTAAACAGCAAGGTGAGGATTGGAGCTCTGGTCCTCTGCCTCCAAATCTGACACTCTCCACTAGATCTCCCAGCCTCCAGTAATGATCATGTATCTAGTACTAAATAACAAAGTGAATTCTACAAAGTGAATGGCTCCGATGTCCAGACTTTAAGTCAGGAGAGGGCTCAGTTCAGATTTTCTCTTGACTTTTCATTATTGTGTAGCCACGGTCAACTTGCTTAATCTCTATTACTAAAATACTAGTTTTCTCTTCTTTTAAATTGGGATAATAATTCTTGTAGCATTTACCTCACAGGGGTAGTCATGTGTGTACAGTACCTTTCAAAGCACTGCATAAATTCCCTACAAATGTCAGCCACGATTATCCTAAAAAAGGAAAGATTTAAATAGAACAGTTAGATGGCATCCTGGAAAGAGTGTTGGACCTGGAGTCATGAAGTCTTGGGTTCAAGTCTAGTCCTGGATACTTATTAGCTATGTGACCTAAGGCAAGTCACTTAACCTCTTTGCAAGCCTTAGTTTCCTCATTTGTTAAAAAAAAGGACATTTTAATAGGATTTATCTCTAAAGGTTGATGTGAGGATCAAATCAGATACTATTTGGAAACTTTGAAGCCCTATATGAAAGCTAGCTATTATTATATATTAATAATAATTTTATGTAGTAATAATTATAATGGTAGTCATAATAACTATCTTATTACTGAGGAAACACCAAAGATCTATAGTCCCCTCACCCCACCAGGATCCTCTTGGAACTTCTTTTGGATAGAAGCCTCATTACCAATGACAGAGGCTGCACATCTTGGCCAACAGTGCAACAATTTCACCCATGAGTTCCTTCAAATCTGTCTCTTGAGTGGATGCCAGTGATGTATTTCTTGAGCTTTTCAGTACAAACTCAAGCCTCACTAATGGCTGAGGGAATAAAAATAGAGAGGAGACATAAAGAAAAGGAAAGCAGAATTTTAAAAGGAAGGGGTTCTACTATCTAAATTTAGGATTAATTTGCCAGGTTTTTTTTTTCCTTTTTTTTACATCTATTAACCTTATCCCTCTGAATTAATCTACTTCCATGCAAACTGCAAAGCCCAGAGAATTTCTCCATTAATCAGGGCCTTAAAAGACTTGAAATTTACAGTGTGTGTGATTTGAGAATGCGAGTATATTTGCAGTTCATTATGAAGACGGTTCTTGGGGGGGGGGGGGGGGTCTGGTAGTGGGGGAAAGTCTGCGTCCAGTATTGTTTGTGGCTTGCCCAGAACTTACAATTATCTTCCAAGTGGAGCTGCTATTCTGGAAGGCTGATTGAAGTCGCCCGTTTTTAAAGGGAAACCTGCGGACTCCCTGACATTTTGACCAAGAGCACTCTCGGCGGTACTTTTCCCACTAACCCCGCCCCCCCCCCCCCCCCCCCCCCAAGAGAAGACGCGTCCCTGGGAACGAGACAAATCAAATAATCCATGTCGTTCAATATTGGACTTGCCCAGCCAGCTGAACGGTCTCCACAGAAGAGCTCTGGGAATGGTCGGGGGGTCGGGAGGAAGCCGAGCCGCCCGAATTCCCGGCTGTGCGTGACAGCATGTGGTTGCCACAGAGGCTGATGAGCCCCAGGAGAGTTTTATTATCCATGGATTTAGATTCTGACAGGTGCTGCCAGTGACTCAGCCATTTTATGCTCATTCTTCAATGGGTGAGTGGGCCAGCAGCTGCTACCCTTCTCCACCCTCCCAAACCCGGGACTTGGAAACTTAGCAAACTGCACGAGGAGGGGAGGTGAAATCTTCCTGCTGCTCTCCCATAGCCAGATGGCAAGATGTGCAGAGCCGAGGGACAGACAGGGACAAGGTGGCAGCGGAAGCTGACAGGGGGCACTCGGAAGGAATTTTAGAGGTCCTACAGGTTGGTTGGGATGGAATCCAACCCCCTCATTTTACAGATGCTTCGGAAAGGTGACAAGCCCAAGGTCATATGGGCAGCCGCCCTGGGATCTGGGTTTGCCAGCCCCATATTCAGTGTTTTCTCTTCCATCCCACAGAGCAACCTGGGCATGACTGATATCTGTGGACGGTGGCAGACCCTGCCATTTCCGGGTGACAGGGAATATGTTGTTCCATTATGATGCACTTATTGTTTGGTTAAGGATTTGTGTGCATTGTGAGTTTGAACATCAAGATCTCAGGAGAATCAAAATTACAAGTAACCCAGAGGGCACTGGGGAGATGCATGGTGGGTATAAATACACTGCAGCCTGTTATCACTGATGGCTTGTGCATGAGAAATGGCATGAAAGATATCACCAAGGACATGAATGCCTGAGAGAGGAGGCGGACTGCTTATTGAACAGTACAGAGAGACAAGGTGGTATGGCTGGAGAAAACACAGGACTCAGAGTTAGGAGAGACCTGGGTTCCTCCTCCTAGTTGCATGACCTTGGGGAAGTCACCTTACCTCTGGAGACTCAGTTTCCTTATTTGTAAATTTACCTTTTATAACTACCTCATGGGATCATCATGGGGGTCAAATGAAATGACAGATGCAAAGTGATTTGTAGTTTGACCCATTTTTTATTTCATAGCTAAGCCTTACAAAGTTGCCCGAGACATGCAGGTTAAACAATTGCCCAAGGTCACACAGCTTATTATTCCTAGAGGTGGGATTCTGAAGCCTTCCTGACTTCAAGTTGGACACTTTATGCTCTTCTATGAGGATTAAACAAATTGTGTTACATGAGTAGAAAAAATGAATATGAATAATTCAGGAAAATCATGGAAAGACTTATAGGAACCAGTTCCAAGTAAAGAAGAGATAAGAAATCAACATGTATTATGATGACAACAATATAAATGGAGCGAAAACAAGAAATGAGATTGAATGTGGTATAATCATAAGGACTAAGTTTGACCCCAAAGTACATGAGAAATGTACTTCCTTTTCTCTTATCTGGAGAGGTGGGGGACTTTGGGTGTGGAATACTTGTATGTATGATCAGATTCCATAGAGATATGGATTAGTTTTGTGGGATCAATCTATCTTTCCTCTTCCTTTTTCTTCTTTCTTACATGGGGAAGGAGGAGGGATATATTAAAAAATGAAGGAGCTATTAAAAAAGACAAATGAAATTTTAAAAGAAAAGTGATTTTAAATTATATTGCATATAATAGCAATTATTGTCATTAGGTGAGGAAAAACAACAAAGAGGCAGCCAGAGTTCAATGATTTCCTTGTGATGCTGTAAGTTCTGGAGGAAAGCCTAGAGGGAACATGCCTTGTCTCCCCACTGTAAATCCCATGACTGATTTACAAAAGGATCTCAATGGATACAGGGTAGAGAGAATGTTCAGACCAATGAAATGAACATTCTGAGAGTTTGAGCTGAAGCTGATCACTTTCCAGGACTGAGTCATGCACAGCACCGCAAGATAGAGGACTGGTTGGATTCAGTTCTGAGAGCAAAGTTTGTCCTTGACCCCAGGACAGCATCTCTCCTAACAGATCAACCAATGAGAAGAGAGCTAGAGAGGACAAAGCACAGGCTGGTACTGGGCCAGAACCAAAGCAGAGGTTAAAGACCTAGAGCTGGAAATGGGGAAAAGCATGAGAAAACACAAGGTTCATGGAGAGAGCTTGGGGAGTTACCCTCAAGGTTCTAATTCTAGTGGACAAGGCAACTTCATCTCCCTGCTTTAAGCAGAGGGATTGGGAATAAAGGCCAATCTGATGACTCGAGGGCATTTATCTACTTACTTTTAAACTTGCCCCAACATCCTAACTTTTCTATTTCTAGTGAGGGTGTTACCGTCCTGATGCATGGACATGTCCTACAGTCCTGAGTCACCAAGACTCAAAATATCAGAGTAACCCTTAGCTGGTTTTCATTCCCCTCACACTATATGCCCAGTCACTTGCCAGTTTCCATGGTTTCTCTGCCCCATTTATCTTCTCTTCTCTCATACTGTCACCAACCCTACTAGTTGAAACCCTGATCATGTATCACCTAGATCAGTGATGGCAAACCTTTTAGAGATGGAGTGCCAGGGCCTGCCCCCACCCTACCTCCCAGACCTTGTGCCATGCCCCTCCCCCACAGTGAGTTCCAGGTGTATCCTGCTCCCCCTTACCCCACACAAAAGAGGGAGGAAACACTCCCATTGGGCTGCTGGGAGGAGGGACAGGTAAAGTGAGAAATATCCTCGGTGAGTGTAGAGAGGAGAAGGGAGTAGCCCAAGCACTCTGCTCCCCTCCAGCTCTGCCACCTGTGAGCCAGCCACCTTATCTCCTGTGTGCTCCCATTGGCTGCTGGGCAGAGGGATGGGAGATGTGAAAACATGTAGTCAAGCACAGTGGAGAGGGGGAGGGGAGCAGCTCCACCCAAGTCCCTCTGCCTTTCTAGTAATGAAATCTGGGGTTGAGGGAAGTGCAGTTGAGTACCCAGTTGAGAATACCCTGTATGCCATCTTTGGCACCCATGACATAGATTTGCCATCACTGACCTAGACTATGTTGATTACCACCTAACTGGTTGCCCTGACTATATTTTCTCTTTTGTAATCCATTTGTAAAACCCTGTTCAAATAATTAGCTCATATTAAATATAAGTGCTTATATAGCCGCCATACTGCTACCCAAATAACCTTCCTAATGCATGTTTGACCACACCAATCTCCTGTTAAAAATCTTCAGTTGCTCCCTATTACACAGAATAAAATGCATCTTCCTTAGTCTGGCATTTAAAGTCCTATATAGTCTGCTTCTGTCCAGCCTTATCTCACATTTGACACAAAATAGAGGTAGTATAGGGGTTTTTAATTGGTGGTTTATGGACCCCTAATGATATATTTCAGAGATTTCAGAGAGTATCTGAACTTGGATGAGAAAAAAATTCATTTTTAATCTTCACTAACTTGTTTATTTAACATTTGCTTCAATTATTTAAAAATATTTTTTCTGAGAATAAGCCTCTATATGGAGAGAGAGAGAGATTAAATACCCCTCCTGTAGTGGAATGAGCTTGGACCAAACTTGGGGTCAGAAGACTTAGGTTTGAGTTATTTAATCTTTCTGAGGTTTATTTCCTCATTCCTAAAATCAGTAAAATACTACGACCCTATACCTATCTCATACTATATCCTTGAAAAAATACTCCCTCCACTATATCTGATCTTTAAAATACATCTTTATTTAATTTTTTTACTAGTTAAATATAATAATAAATTTCCACATGAGTTTTCCAAAGTTATACGAACCAAATTGTCTCTCTCCCTCCCTTCCCTCCACTTTCCCAGAACTGGCAAACAATTCAATGTGTATTATATATGTATTATCCCACAAAAGATATTTCCATATTGTTCATTTTTGTAAGCAAATAATCCTATAAAATCTCATAAAATCAAGCACTAAAACATATACCCAACTAAACAAGTGATTTTATCTGCATTCTGGCTCCCACAGTTCTTTCTCTGGTGGTGGATAGCATTCTTTGTCCTAAGTCCCTCAGAATTGTCCTGGGGGAGGGGGCAGCTGGGTAGCTCAGTGGATTGAGAGCCAGTCCTAGAGACGGGAGGTCCTAGGTTCAAATCTGGCCTCAGACACTTCCCAGCTGTGTGACCCTGGGCAAGTCACTTGACCCCCATTGCCTAGCCCTTACCACTCTTCTGCCTTGGAGCCAATACACAGTATTGACTCCAAGACAGAAGGTAAGGGTTTAAAAAAAAAAAAAGAATTGTCCTGGATCATTGTATTGCAGAGAGTAGCTAAGTCTATCCCAGTTGATCATTCCACGATATTTCAGTTACACTGTACATTGTTTTCCTGGTTCTGCTTGTTTCACTCTTCATCAGTTCGTGTAGATCTTTCCAGTTCTTTCTGAAATCATCCTGTCCATCATTCCTTACAGCTCAATGGTATTCCATCACCATCATATATTACAATTTATTCAGCCATTCCCCAATTGAGGGGCATCCCCACAATTTCCAGTTCTTTGTCACCACAAAAAGAGCAACATTACATATTTTTGTACAAACAGGTCCTTTCCCATTTTTTATCTCTTTGGGATATAGACCTAGTAAGTAGTAACAAAAATTATGCATTATTTTATAGCTCTTTGGACATAATTCCAAATTGCCTTCCAGAATGGTTGGATCAATTCACAGCTCCACCAGTAATGCATTAATGGACCAATTTTGCTACATTCCTTCCAACATCTATCACATTCCTTTACTGTCATATTGGTCAATCTTATATAGGTGAGGTACCTCAGAGTTGTTTTAATTTGCATATCCTTGAGAAATACTTTTTAAAAGTACTCATGGGGGCAGGTAGGTGGCTCAGTGGATTTAGAGCCAGGCCTAGAGATGGGAGGTCCTGGGTTCAAATTTGGCCTCAGACACTTCCTAACTGTGTGACCCTGGGCAAGTCACTTAACTCCCATTGCCTTACCCTTACCACTCTTCTGTCTTGAGACCAATACCTAGTATTGATCCTAAGGTGAAATGTAATTTTTTTCTTTTTTTTTAATACTCCCATAATCAGGTTTTAGCAGAGTAAATAGAGTAATGGCCTAGTCAGGAAGACCTGAGTTCAATATAGTCTTGGACAATAATTAGCCACATAACTCTAGGAAAGTCACTTAATCTTTGCCTGCCTCAGTTTCCTCATCTGTAAAATGAGGATAATTAAAACACCTCCTCCCAGGGTTGTTGTGAGGAGCAACTGACTAATAATTGTAAAGCTCTTAGCACGGTGTCTGGTACATAGCAATTGCTTTATAAATGTCAATTATTATGATCACTATTACCAATTGTGTAAGCTATCATTTAACCTTGTCAGCGTTGGGTCCTTTTTGCCATAAAAATGGCCATAATAATAGCACCTACCTATCAAATCTGACCTCTGATACTTACTAGCTGTGTGACCCTGAACAAGTCATTTTAACCCTTTTTGCCTCAATTTCCTTATTCATAAAAAGAGCTGGAGAAGGAAACAGCAAACCACTCTGGAATCTCTGCCAAGAAAACTCCAAACGGGGTCCTAAAGAGTCAGACACAATTGAAATGACTCAACTACAAAAGCTACGTTTGAACCCAGTTCTTTCTGACTCCAGGGCTAGCACTTTATATGTTATTCACGGAGCCCCCTAGCTGTCCGCCTCCCAAATATATACCTCCAAAGCTCTACCTTTGACTTTCTTTTCTGTTTTTTACATTGCCTGGCTTGGTATCTCATTCACTGGCATGGCCTGAATTATCCCTGCAATGTAAATGCCTCCTGGCCATTCTCTGGATGACTCAGTCCTCACTCACCAAAGCCATGCTTCCCACTGCCTGCTGGTCAGGGCATTTCTGTTAGATCAAATTCAGCATGTGCAAAGTGGATTTTAATATCTTTCTCGGAAAACCTGGCCCCTCGACTCTTAATTAATTAATTAATTAATTAATTAATTGATTAATTAATTGATTGATTAATTAATTAATTTTTTTGGGGGGCCAATTCTTCCTGGAATCCAGACTTTCAGGCTTTCTGACTCACTTTAGCAAGGGTATGCTGGCAAATGTTTAACAACCAGCTCTCAGGGCAATGGGGAATAGATCCACAATGGAGCTTCAAGTTTAATCTTCATTATTAATATTTTCTCCATCACTTTCTTAAGTCTAGACGATGATGCAGCAATGACTCAAACCCTGATTTGTAGCCTTTGCTGATTTATGAGGCGTAAATGCACTGAAAAGTTAATAATTAGTTTGGGCCAGCTGATTCACACTGGCTTCATCATCAAGTGCAGTTCCTTCGTGATAGGGAGGCTGGCGGAGCACCTGAGTCACACAGGTAACAAGGAATAGCATGAAGGCAAGGCTGTCCCTTTCCTCTCTCTCCCTCCCTCCCCTAATCAAATCAGCCAAATCCCATCCATTCTTTTTCCATCATCTTTTTTTTTTTGCATCCATTTCCTTCTCTGCCATTTATTCACTGGATAGCTAGATAGTACAGTAAATGAGGTGTTGGAAATGGAGGCAGGAGGACTTGAATTCAAATTCAGCTTTAGATATTTCCTAGCTGTACAATGGGTAAATCGCTTGACCTCTGTCTTCGTTCAGTTGTTTCAGCAGTATCTGACTCTGTTTTTACTCCATCTGGGGTTTTCTTGCCAGATGCTGGAGTGGTTTGCTATTTCCTTCTCCAGTTCATTTGACAGGTGAGGAAACTGAGGCCATGCCTGGATTCTGAAGGCATCTCATTTTTTAATATATTTTCCCTTCCATTGAAATGAGAATCCCCTCCTTGAGGTCAGGGGCTGTTATTTTATCCCCTTTTCCTTACATCATCAGTGCATAGTACAATGACTAGTATATCATAAATGCTTCACAAATGTGTTGGCCTTCTGATGGCTAATCTCTGAGATTTCTCTATCTAAAAACAGAGATAGAAAAAATTAATTCCATAGAGAAATTTCATTCAATGAAGCTAAATTTTGTTTCTCGAGGCCAGTGATGGTAAACATTTTAGAGATGGAGTGCCGTACCCATCCCCCACAGAGAGTGCCAGATATGCCCTGAACACGCCCCCTTACCCACACAGGGGAGGGAGGAAGCATTTCCATTGGTTGCTGGGCAGAGGGGTGGGGGACGTGAAAAAATGTCAGTGGGCACAGTGGAGAAGGGGAGGGTAGCAGCTCTGCCCAAGTCCCTCTGTCTTTCTAGTAATGAACTCAGGGGATGGGGGGTGGGAGGGAGGGAGAATGACCAAGTACCTACAGAGAACACTCTGTGTGCCATCTTTGGCACATGTGTCATAGGTTTGCCATCACTGCTTTAGGCCTTCACCTGGGAAGGTTGATAATCAGTAAAATTAATTAGATCATTTGCTTTTGGACTCACACAATTCTGTCTTCTGTTTTCTCCCTAATACATATTACCAAAAGGGGCCTTGCTTCCTGATTTCTCCCTTAATCCAGTGTGTGGTAGCCCAGTGGATAGACTGTTGACCCTGAAGTCAGGAAGACTCATTTTTCAGAGTTCAAATCAGGCCTCAGACACTTACTGGCTGGGCCACCCTGGGCAAGTCACTAAACCCTGCTTGCCAAGAAAACCCCAAACAAGGTCATTCAACGTTGGAATGATCATTTTTGTGCTCTGTTTTCTCCCTAATACATATTATCAAATGTGCTCTGGATTTTTGATCATTCTCCAATTCCAATGTGCCCTTGGGGAAAGGCCCAAAGCTCATTTTAGTTATCAATAGCAGCTAAAATGATTCAGCAATCAATGTGAATCCTCCAAGAAACTTGATGAGACAACCCTTGTCAGACATGTGTCTTCGGACCTGGCTGGGATGTTCCAGGAAGGTCCTGATTGGTCTTTGGGGGTTGGGGTTTGTAACCAAGACAACAAGGATTATACACCAGAGGGGATAAACTCTTGGAGGAATCCCTGTCCCCCTTTTTCTTCTCTTCTCCATGAAAGGGAGAATTTTTCAGACTTAATACCTTTCTTTAGCACTTTCTCTCCCTTGGATTTCAAGTAAGGATGAAGAGATGGGAAGGAAAGGGAAAAGCATTTCCCCATAATCAGTCATGGCGGCTCGTGGCAGAGGCATGTGTTTGCCTAGGTGAGCCAAAGACTAGACTGCTCTTCCTCTTTCATTTTATGAGCATACAGCCTAGGTGATTACTTTGTATGTTTAGAATTCCCGAGTTGTTCAAAAGAATTCCAGAGTTTGAGATTTGGTTACAAAGAGGGGGGAGGAAGAGATTTAGAAAACATGCTTCTCTCAGAATAAGAGGAACTGGCCACAATCATCCTGCACCAGAAGGATTAGAGAAAGCTTTGACCTGTCTGGCCAGCAGATTTGGACCTTATCAACCCTCCATGGTAATTGATGGGAGTATCCCAGACAGTGCAGAGCTGAAGTGAAAGCAAAATGATCCCTTCCAGTGTTCCACAAAAGCTCTTTTCCTTCCTTCCTGTGTGGAGAATTTGAGAATAAAAAGCCATTTGGATGCTCTGTGTTTCCTGTATTTTTTCACATTTGCCTCTAGGCCTACATGTCTTTAGTACTTTCTATGGCAAAGAAATAAATGTCCTATATTGTAAGGGCCAGAATGTAAGGAGTAAAAATAAGAGGGTTGAACTAAATTTATAAGAGTGTGGTCTCCAGGAATTATTACTCAATTCCAAATATTTTTTATGGTAGTTTATTTACAAACAGAGAAAGAAAGAACAGAGTAAGAAAACAGGGAGAATAGATATTTACTCCTCCCTGATCTGAACCAGGCAAGGCTCCAGCAAAGGGGGCCCAGAATTAAATTAAAGAAGGGTTTTAGCCATGAGGCCTCCTCCAAGATGAGGGGCCTCTCCGGAGATGAGTACCTCCAGAACAAGCCAGGGAAGAGAGTCAGTCTTTTTTTACTCACTCACGTGGTAGTTCTAAGGGAAAATAGAGCAGTCCTTGGTCCTCAACTCAAACTCCTCCAGAGTCAAGTTGAAGGTGAAAGACGCAGTCATAGGAAGTTCCTGCCACTTTTAAAGACCCTTCCTTTCATCACTTCCTGTACCTTCCTTCCACTTTTACGTGGGCCAATTATAGCTATAATTTTTCTTGGGACTGCCCAGGGGGCAGTCAGAGGGTTCTGATTCATCACCCACTATTGCACACATGGGGCACAAATGTCCCCATACTTAAGGGTAAGTGGGGTGTATATACTTCTGGTGATTAAATCTAAAAATGGGCATGGGAGATTTAATCCCATCTTCACAATACCCAATATTTAAATTGTAACTGTGTTTTTGTTTTGGGGAGGGGTGCACAGGGATTCTCTTTCCGACTTTTCAGGTGACCTTAGACATGAGCCATTTTGTTTTCAGAGGTGGCACTTCCAATGGTGAGTTAGACCGGGGTCAGGAAGACCTGAATTCAAGTGTGATCTAAGATGTTTAGTAACTTCATAATCCTTAGTGAGTCACTTAGCCTCTGTTTGTCCATTTCCTCATCTCTAAAATAGGGAACCTAATATATAGCTCTTAACTCTCAGGATGACTATGAGGACAAAATGAGGAAATATTTGAAAAGTGCTTTGCAAACTTTACAGCACTAGATCAATGCTAGTTGCTACTGATGATGATGAAGATGATGATGAGTTTTTAGGAGTTTTGCTCCCTGATGAGTCAATCAGAGAGAGAGAATGATTGGTCACCTAGAATTAAAGTGTCAGTCCTCACTCTCTATTTGAGGACCTCTATGCCAAGGGGTACAGTGAATTTCTCAGGAGGATTTGCATTTTTAATAATAGACAAATATCTAATCAAAAGTTAGAAGGATTGATTTTTGCCCCCTAGTTGTGCAATTCCTTTGTTATGTGACCAAAAGCAAGTCATTTCTATTTCTCTAGGTCTCAGTCCTCTTGTCTGTAAAAAAACCCCAAAAACAAACAAACAAAAAACCCCCAACAACTTGAACTCAATGAACTCTCTGATTACAGATCAAAGCATTCCATTTTTCACTCTATTTTCTTTGTGAATTTTTTCTCATATGTGTGATATGTGTCTTCTTTCATGGCATGAGGAATATGGAAACAGAATTGCATGACAGCACTGGTATAATGTATATCTGACTATTTATTGCCTCAGGTAAGGAAAGGAGGGAGAAAGAGAATCTGAATCATAAAATACCAGATAATAATTTTAAAATGTTTCTAAAATATAATTTAAAAAAATTTTACGCCCTTGGCTTTTCACCTTAGAATCAATACTATGTATTGGTTCCAAGGCAGAAAAGCCTTAAGGGCTAGGCAATGGGGGTTAAGTGATCTGCTCAGGGTCACCCAGCTAGGAAGTGTCTGAGGCCATGTTTGAACCCAGGACCTTCCATCTCTGGGCCTGCCTCTCAATTCACTGAGCCACCCAGCTGCCCTCTCTAAAATATAATTTAAAAAAATTTTAAGTTAAAAAAAAAGAACACAATGAACTCAATGATCTCTACCAGTTTTAGTTTCTGGTTAACCAGGGTAAAGGAGTAGAGTTCTAGGAGTATAAATTAGTTTCTTGGCAGGCAAGGGGAGGAGATAGGTTTGGGGGCCATGCCCCTCGTTTGTTAAGGGCTCTTAATTTTTTTGCATCATCTATTTCTTTGACAGTCTAATGAAACCTATGGGCCTCTTCTTGGAATGTTTTCAAATGCACATAAAATGTGCAGTTTTACAAAGAAACCCAATTTTATTAAAATACTTGTGTATTTATCTATTGATAAATCCCAAGAAATCACTTACTTTCCATACACATTAAACCTGTTTTGGGGGTGGGGCTTAGTCTTGTCTCAGATTGCCCCTAGCTTCTGCTTTATATTTTGATAAGAAAAATAATACTTTTTAGAGGAATTAATCTTCATTCAACAGCTATGGTGCCTTCTACATGCCAGCCATAAAAGTACTTGTAGATCACTTTACCTTTGCCGTTGACTGTTTCCATGTGCCTAATCTTTTGGGAGGAAGAATGAGGCCAGTTCCAGAAAAGTCACTTCTAGAAAAGATCACCTTAACAAGGTATAAAGGAATGAGTAGAATGAAAAGATGCATTCCTTAAAGAGCCATGTTGATTTCTGGGCACCATGTGGCACTGTAGATAGAGTGCCAGGTCTGAAGTTGGCCGGATCTGGGTTCAAATCCTTTCTGACATTTCCTAATTGTACACCCCCCCCCCCCGGGGCAAATCACTTCCCACCATTTGCCCACCCTTCTGTCCTGAGAGTTGTTACTAGGGCACAAAGTAAGGTGGTTTTTTTTTTTAATCCCCGTTGAATTTTTCTTACTACTCCTGCTTTTAGGATATCTGCAATGTCTTTGTGGTTTAGATCAGCCTCCACTATTTCTGGATCCCTTATCATCTCCCTGCTCTCACCCAGCCCAAATATGCTCCCATCTAGAGGAGGAGGAGATGGAGGAGGCAGATAATGAAGCGTGGTGTCCTCGCCCTTATGTTCGGAACCGAGCGTGTGCTATTTCATGTTCTTTAGGCCCCAGTGATAAGGGGTAGAGCTGGGCTACCATGGACTGAGTCAGAGCTGCGGGTCCTCTTCTCTGCCTGACTCACTCCCGGCAGCAGATGGGGGCAGCTGCTCAGGACTGGGGTCGATGATGGAGACGAGTCCGTTTTGCTGGACGCTCTCCCTGTCAGACTTTGCGCTGATGCCGCATTTCCCCCAAAGGCAGCTCAGGGATGCCTGCCCCTTCGAAGTACCTCTTATCAACATTCGGACGATTCCTCTCCTTTTTTTCCTGACAAATGTGCACAGAGACTTGGAAAACGAGGAAAGAAAGGCAGATAAATAAATACATTCAAAGCTAGCCTTGGCCAAGTCAAAAGAGGAACAGAAAGTTCCCTGATCGCCTTGTGGTTTGGTGATAGCTGCACTTGGAGAAACCCAATTTGCATTTGATTTTGAAAGTCCTTGTTCCCAGGCTCCGGTATCACTCCCTCGCACACTCTCGCAGGAACAGGTTTGCAGAATCAACACGATATCTGCAGGGTAGGCAAGCATAAAGGCGGCAGTGCTGAGAACATCCGGAGGTTGCTAGGTGCTCCCTTGCACCCAGAGAGGCTGTATCGCCTGGGGTTGCAAGAACTCGGATCGGTTCAATGAACAAATATTTGTGAAGCACTATGTGCAGAGGGCTCTGGTAGGGGCTTGGGACCCCAAGACCCCCCAGCAAAGAAACACGCTTGGGGAATGTGCATTTTGTGTCGGAATGAAGGCAACGGACGCCATTAAGAACAAGGGGAACAATGAGGAGTGGGCTAGAAAGGCTCCAGTTCTTTTGTATAGAAGCCACAAATAGAATTGGAGTAGAAAGAGGTCAAGAATCTGTCTTTCCATTTCCCCAGCATCTGGACCTAGAGAAAGAGGTTTGTCTTAAAACTAGAGAAATAAAGCCTGATCCTCATACAGAATGTGGGCAGCTATGGGGCACAGTAGAGAGTGCTGGGCTTGGAGTCAGGAAGATCTGAGTTCAAATTGAGGCCAGCATTGTTGGCCTCAGTTTTCTCATCTGTCAAATGAGTTTGAGAAGGAAATGGCAAACTACTCCAGTATCTTTACTAAGAAAACCACAAATGGAAGCAGGAAGAATTGGACTGAACCAACTGAACAACAACATCTTAACCACAGTAGTTAAATGTTGAACCTTTTGAGAACTTATATTTCTGGAGACCTTAAGAATATGAGCCTCCATTTTCTTATTTAAGGAAATCAGACTAGATGACTGCTTGGAGAATTTGGTGGACTGGTTTAATTGGATTCTGGATAAATGAGAGAATCTCTCAGATATTTCCCCTCAACTCTTTTGTGACAAATTTTTCTCAATGAAATTGATTCACTTTTTGGTCTTAGTAAAAAGTGTAATAGTAGTTGTTGTTTTTAGTCGTGCCCAATTCATTATGACACCATTTGGAATTTTCATAGCAAAGATATTAGAGGCAAAGATCATAAGTTCTCTGACTCATGTGCATCCTCATTCACATGAAAATATGATTTTTCAGGGGCAGCTGGGTAGCTCAGTGGATTGAGAGCAAGGCCTAGAGACGGGAGGTGTCCTAGGTTCAAATCTGGCCTCAGACACTTCCCAGCTGTGTGACTCTGGGTAAGTCACTTGATCCCCATTTGCCTAGCCCTTACCATTCTTCTGCCTTGGAGCCAAAACACAGTATTGACTCCAAGACAGAAGGTAAGGGTTTATTAAAAAAAATTTTAAAAAAAGATATGATTTTTCTTCCAAATTTCATGTGACCCACAGGCAGAAGGCATACTTTATACAATGTAGATTCTTGTTGAATGAATGAATTAAAAAATCATTAATTGAAAATTTATTAAGTACCAAGTATGATGCTAAAAACAAAAACAAAAGAGAGAGAGCCTCAAGGATCTTCTTTCCTTCCTTCCTTCCTTCTTTCCTTCCTTCCTTCCTTCCTTCCTTCCTTCCTTCCTTCCTTCCTTCCTTCCTTCCTTCCTTCCTTCCTTCCTTCTTTCCTTCCTTCCTTCCTTCCTTCCTTCTTCCTTCCTTCCTTCCTTCCTTCCTTCCTTTCTTCCTTCCTTCCTTCCTTCCTTCCTTCCTTCCTTCCTTCCTTCCTTCCTCCCTCCCTTCCTTCCGTCCTGCCTTCTTCCCTTCCTTCCTTGCATTTTTCCTTCCTTCCATCTTTGGTTCATTACTTCCTTCCATTTTTCTTTTGTTTGTTTGTTCCTTCCTTCCATCTTTCCTTCATTCCTTCCATCCTTCTACTTTTCTTTCCTTCCTTCCATCTTTCCTTTCTTCCTTTCCTCACCATGCCCTTTGTCTTAAAATTGACTGTATTGTATTGTTCCAAAGCAGAAGAGCTGTAAGGGTTAGGCAATGGAGTTTAAGTAACTTGCTTAGGATCACACAGTTAGGCAGTGTCTAAGGCCAAATTTGAACCCAGTACCTGCCATCTCCAGGCCTGGCTCCCTATCCTATCCTAGTCACCTAGCTGCCCTTTCTTTCTACTCTTTCTTTCTAATCAGGGCATAATAACTCATAAGAGAGGGGAGTTTTAGTCTGGGGAGTAAGAGGAATAATAAATTAATTATTTAACACAATATTTTCCTCTCAAAAGCAATGATAGAATTGATTTGATTATTATGCCCAGAGTAAGAGATGAAGGTAAGAATGAGGTATTTGTGAAGGAGAGATAGATGGAAAAATGGCCCAAGTGAATATTATAGCCTGGTGTGGGGTTAGGTAGATGGAGTGGACTAAGTGAGTTTACACTCTTTTATTCACCAATCCTTATGATAAGAGATTCCACATTCATTGGTTTAATTGTCCCAATAACAAGGTGTGGAAAGGAAAACTGAGACTAAGCAACCATCGTTTAGAATGTTGCCCAGAGTGGGAGCAGCAGTTGGAGCAGAAGAAGAAGCTTGTGGGAGAAAAATCTGAGGAAGGGGTCTTTTGCCCTGTGAACTCTGGAGAGACAGGTGCTAGGACCAAAGCTCAAGATCCCAACCTGTGGTGACAGAGCCTTGCCTCCATTTCCCTTGGCCTAAAGAGAAAAGATTCCTGATATCCTTGGATCATCAGCTAAAGAAAGAAAGAACAATAACTGCTGCTGAAGGGTGTTGATCTATTGAACTTCATGGGGTCACCCTGAAGATCCTTCCCATCCCTTGACCTTCCCAAGAAGGACACTTGAAACTTGATTAGAATAGGATAGTGGCAGTGATTAGAGAGGAAGGAGAAAGAGAAGCTGAAGCTGAGCCATTTGGTTCAGCTGAAATAGACAAAGAGAACCTGTAGGGTCTCCTATTCCCACACACCTTTCCCCCCCCTTTTAATTACTTGAACTATTAAACAACTTTATACTGAAGAAACTTACAGTCAGATTCAAATCATAGAAGAACAAAGAAGAGAGAGTGGTGGGCTAGGCTGGCCATTTAGCCTTGGCTAATCAACAGAGTCAATAAGGATAGTCAGCCTGCTTCTGGAGCTCCAGCACCAGCCAAGTCCTGAGGGCAAGGGAACTCAGTAGTTATCTCTCCTTTTACCTCATCAGCCCTCCTTATTCCTTCTGTCCCTTCACCCCCTCCATTCCCTATTACAATCCTTCCACAATACCTTTTACCCAATAATAAAAAAGACATGGTTTCTGAAGGTCTGATCTGGAAGAAGAGAAGAAAGAAGGTGATATAACTGGGTAGATGGCAAGATGGTCTGAATGAAAGACTGGATGGGATAGAAAACATGTTGCATGGTGCTATAATTATAGATGGTAAAATTTATGGGCTTAAAGTTGTCTAGATCCCAGGATGCACCCTCATAATTATTTTTGTTTATAGAGTCCTGACATCAGCCCATTTTCTAACATCTGAATATTTCTCCTAAAAGCTAAGTGTAGGGGGAAGAAATCCCAGCTAATGGAATCTAAGTGTGAGGCTCTTGGGCTACCTCTGGTTCTTTCACAGGAACAAAAGACTCTTCATGGCCTCTTATTTTGCTCTTTAAAGATTAAATTTGGGGAGCAGCTACATGGCTCAGTGCATTGAGAGCCAGGCTCAGAGATGGAAGGTCCTAGATTCTAATCTGGCCTTAGACACTTCCTGGCTATGTGATCCTGGGTCAGTCACTTAACCCCATTGCTTCACCCTTATCTCTATTCTGCCTTAGAATCAATACACACACAGTATTGATTCTAAGATGGAAGGTAAGGGTTTTTAAAAATAAAATAAAATAAAATAAAGATTACATTTGAGAGGCAACCCAGAGTAGTAGATAAAATGCTACTTCTGGAACTAGGAAGATCTTGGTTTATATCCTATCTCAGACATCCATTAATACTCTGATGATGGATAAGTAATGGATTCTCTGAGTTTCAGCTTTTTTATATGACAATATATCAAGAATTTGTGATTTCAGAGATAGTTGAATGGCTCAATGGAAAGAGAGCCAGGTCTAGAGACAGAAGATCCTGGGTTCAAATCCTAGCTGAGTGACCCTAGGCAAGTCACTTCACCCTCATTGCCCAGCTTTTTTGCCTTAAAACCAATACATAGTACTGGTTGTAAGATGGAAGGTAATGGTTAAAAAAAAAAAGAATTTGTGACTTCATTGTTATGGAAACATTTTCCACCAATGGAGATCAGAAACCAACTATAGTCACTGAGAGGAAATTGTCTGAGGCTGAGAGAGTAAATAACTTGTTCAGGGTTACACATATAATAGTGACATGATATAATGACATAAAATAGTGTCAGACGAAGGATTTGAAACTAGGTCTATGGCTCTAAGTTCAACACTTTGCCCATTATACCATGCTGCCTATTTCGCATCTGTAAAATGGGAATAATAATACCCATATTGCCACAGGCTTGTTATGGGGGCCAAATGAGACGGCGAAGAGGATTTAGCCTTGCTACAGAAGTACTTGCTTTATATGGGGTCCTGACCTTGGCTTCACTCAAGTGGGGCCCCTGATAGTTTAGGTTTAATACTGGAACAGAAGGAAAACCCCCATGGGTCATTTTTTAAAAAAATTTACTTAGCCATAGTAGGAAAAGGCTATTCAACAAGACAAGACTGTGAAAACCCCTTGTGTTGATTCTGCAAACTGAAGTTCCCATCTAAATTCATCAGCTAAGTGTCTGGGAGCCTGTGAAGCTTGTCACAGAAACTCTATACACAATTGATGAGGAAGAGACATCAACAATCTGAGCCCTGAGTTCCCTGAGCCAGCCAAGTCTTAAAGAATGTCACAATACCTTTTAAGGAAAACCAGCTCAAAAAAACTAAAAAAGCTTATTCGAGGGGAGAGATTGGGATGTTGCCCTTCACACACATGAACAGAAAGACAGTTCAGTGGGAAGGAATAGCTCCTCAGAATAAAGCCTCTTCACAATTGCAACCTTCAAGTTGCTTGAATTCTCAGGCGCCCTCCAGACCATCTTACAGATAGACAGATATAGACAGGCTGCCTTCTGTGATTCTGCGTGGCTTCAAGACCATCTAGCCCTCTGTGCTGGTAGAATTTAACTGGTCTTGGCCTCCCAAATGTTTTCTAGCCTTGTTGTTCTGTTGGGACTGACTCTTCGTGACATCATTGGGGAGTTTCTTGGCAAAAGAAACTGGAGTGGTTTGCCATTTCCTTCTCCAACTCATTTTACAGACGAGGAAACTGAGGCAAATAGGGTTAAGTTCCTTGCTCAGGGTCACAGGGCTAATGGGTGTAGAAAGTCAAATTTGAACCCAGGATGTTGAGTCTTCCTGTCTCCAGGTCCAGTGCTTTATCTACTACCCTCTTTCTAGCTTTGACTCAGTCTCTCCTGGGTATTAGTTTCTCCATGATTGGCAATATAAAATATAAAGTGTTAACTTCTCTGACTCATTTTCATCCTCATTCTTACTAAGATGTCCATTTTCTTCCCAATTTCATGTGGCCCACAGGCAATCTACACACTTGATAATTTAGGTACTTTTGCACAATTTGAAAATAAAAGTGACAACACTAAAACTCCTGAATAGCTGACAACCTCCCATTAGAGAGGTCTGAAATCCTACCTCCTCAGCAGATTTCATTCATATTTAAATTCTGTATTTAACCTTTGCCAAGAGAATGGCCGTGCATAGATGTCATTTGCAGAGGATGCCTATCAGGCTCCCATAATTCCCCTCAGTCCCCCAATTTCTACCAGCCAGCATCAAAGAGGGAAAAGAGGAATTCTGACACAATCATGGATGGTGAGCCTCAGTCCCAACTCTGGTAGACACAGTAGTTGCTTCTTGGTCAACAGCCAGATGAATCTTCATCCAAATGGTCACTGGATGTTCTCTCTCATGTCTCTGACATGAACCTGCACTACTCCATGGCTTGATTCCTCACACAGTGTAATCCCTCTGTTTAAGCAATGTCCCAAGGATATTCTCCACATGTCTTTCTCTGAGCCTCTTCTGATATGATTCCCATAAAACTGTCTTTGTTTTTAACACCCCTGCTTGGATTCATGGCATTAATGACTTTCCATGAGTCTCCTTACTGTAAAAGATCTGGGCACTGCATTTCTGGCCACTTGCAATTCTACTCTTCTCTGATGACTAGAGATGACAGGAAATTGCAGGGGAGGGAATCCAAGCTGTTTCAAACATGTGTTACATATGTAAAATACTTCGCAAATTTTAAATTTCTGGTTATTATTATTAGACTGCATAGGACATCCAAAGGGCCAGGACTTCTCAAGAAATTTCTTCTATCTTTAGTTGTACCAAATGTATAGAAAATTACCTTTTGGTTTTTAAAGGATCACATCATCACAGATGTAGAGATGGAAGGGGACTGAGAGAACCTCCCTTTCTAGATGAGCCCAGAGTTTAAGTGATTTGCCTAAGGTCACAGAAGTCATGAGTGACAAAGCTGGAATTCAAATCCATATTTTTTGACTCCCAATCATTTTTTCTTTCCACTACTGCACAGTTTTGTGAATCAGTCCTTTTTGCTCTATGTTAATAGTCTGGGTATCAAGGTATTATTTTTTTTTAAATAAGAAAACAGCACCAATCAATCAATCCAAAGAAATTTTATTAAGTGCTTACTGTATGCCAAGAACATATAATTCCTAAGCACAGGAATGCAAAGAAAGTTAACAACTGTTCCTGCCTTCAAGGAGCTCACATTCTAGCGAGAGGCATGTAACTAGGTGCATATAAGATATATACAGAGTACACCTCTCAATCATCTCAGAAGGGAAAGTATTTGTAGGACTTTCAGGAGAGAAGGCATTAGCTACAGGAGGCAGCATAGAAGGCTTCCAGCAGAAGATGTGATGGGAACGGGGACTTAAAGAGAGTGAGGAAAACTAAAAGAGCCAGAGCAATCCAGGCATGGGAAGCAGACAGTGAAAGAGCAAGGAGCCAAAGATGGACTGTGAAGGGAAAAGAACAAGCAAGTAGGTCAGTGGAGTTGAGTCTGCAGAAAGAAGTAAAATATAAGAAGGCTGAGAAAATATGGAAAACAATGAGCTTTCCTCCTCCGGGGGAATAGCTAACAAATTTATCATACATGAATGGAACGGAATATTGTTGTGACATAAAAAATAATGAAATGGATCATTTCAAAGAGGAAACCAGGAAGACCTCTTGAAACTTACATAGACTGATGTAAGTGGAATTAGGGGGAAATTATACAGTGATAACATCTTTACAAAGCAAACAAACTGAAAGAATTTAAATTTTTAGTCAGTTCAATGCTTCAATCTTAAGTTCAAAGTACTAGAGATGAAACATACCACTAACCTCTTGCCAGAGAGATAACAACAATTTTAAATGAAGAAAGAAAAGCCTGTTTTTAGGCATGGAAATGTGAGAAATGGTTTTGCCAGTTGATGTTAATTGGTTATATGAAACTGAGGCAATAATCACTAGCAATTTTTTAAAGTATATTCTTTTTATTTTGATCAACAAAAATCTATCTTCCCATCCATTTCCCAACCCTCTGACTGAGAACTTAAAAATAAAATCATTTCAAACATGAATTGTCAGTCAAAACTAATTCTCACATTGTCCAATTTTTTTTTTTCATTCTGTACTCTGAATCCTTCACCTTTCTATCAGAAGGCAGGTAATATGTTTTATCATTAGACCTCTAAAATTGTGGTTGCTCAGTACACTGTATGACTTCTTAATTCTTTCAAAGTTGTTTGCCTTTACCATATTGTCATTATATAATTTTCTTCCTGCTGATTCTGTTCACTTCATTTTGTATCAGTTCATAAAAAACTTCCCAGGCTTCTCTGAAATGATCCCCTCCCCTTTATAATTTTTCTACTGCAAAATAGTATTCCATTATATTTATATACCATAACTTGTTCATGCATTCCCCCCCCCACAGGGGCATCCCTCAGATTCTCATTTTTTTTGCCACCTCAAAAATAGTTGTAAATATTTTTGTAAATCTTTAGAGTTTGTTTTGCTTGTATTTCAGAATCCATCCCTATGTATCTCTCTCTGTGTGTGAGTTCTTCCTTCTTTTAACCAGTTTAAGCTTAGAGGGAAAGGTATCGGCTGCTCTCCTTGCTCCCTCCTCCTTGGTTGTATTGACATCTTCTTAAATGTTCTGATTATGAGATGATTTTCCATAATCTTTCTTTCCTTTTCCACTACCTCTCTCAGTGTTCCTTCCCCCCCCCCCTTTCCATTCTGTTCTTAAGGTCATCAAGATATAACCGAACCATTCCCAAGTCTTGTGTAATTAGCTTCCCACTATGACCTCTGATGATGATAGGATTCAGATGGGGATGTGCATCATCTTCTCGTGTTTGAATGTAAGTAGTTTATCATTGTTTAGTTCTTTATCATTGTTACTTCATGTTTACCTTGTTATATTTTGCTTCACTCCTGTGTTTGAACTTCTCATTTCTACATAGCTCTGATCTTTTTATCAGGAATGCTGGAAGTCCTCTATTCCTTTAAAGCTCTATTTTTTCCTCTATGCTATTATGCTTAGTTTTGCTGGATATTATATTATCCTTGATCATAAAGTGATTTCCTTTGCTGTATTTCAGATTTTCATTCCTTTTATACTTGCTATAGTTGTTCAGTCATGAACCACTCTTTGTGACCCCATTTGGAGTTTTCTTAGCAAAGATACTAGAGTGGTTTACCATTTTCTTCTCCATCTCATTTTACAGTGGAAGAAACTGAGGCAAACAGGATTAAGTGATTCATTCGGTCACCCAGCTAGTAAATGTCTCAGGCCAGATTTGAACTCAGGAAGATGTGCCTTCCTGACTCCAGACCCAGCCCTCTATGCACTTTGGGATCATCTAGCTGACTAGCTTTGGGGTTTCTTTCAGAAAGACTAGTGAATTTTTGTGTTTCCACCTTGTCTTCTGTTTCTAGGCAGTTTCCTTTTAAGATTTCACTAAAAAGAATGCTACTTTTCTTTTTCTGTTTTGTTGTTATTGTTGTTTTGTTTTTTTAGCCACAGCATTCAGAGAATCCCATGATTCTTAATTTTTTTTTCTCCTTCATTTCCCAGGTGAGTTGTTTTTGCAATAAAATAACAGATTTTTTTCTGTTTTTCAGACTTTTTACTTTAATAGTTTGTGTTGTCTCATGGAGGCATTGGCTTTTATTTGATCCATTCTAGTTTTCAGGGAGTTTGCTGCTTCAGTGAGGTTTTGTACCTCTTATTCCAGTGTATTAATTCTCTTTCCAGTTCTTTCTTCTGTACTTTTATTTCTTTTCAGGTTTTTTCCTCCAGCACTCTCCTTTCATTTATAAAAATAGTTTAACTTTTTTTCTTTTCTATCTCTTAACTCGTGATCTATCTCTTTTGGGAATTTTAATCCAATCTATGTTTTTCTGGGAGGCTTTGTCTGTAATTTTTTTGGAGTCACTCTCTTCTAGATTTGTGTCTTTGAGCTTCCCTGCCACCACAGTAGTTTATAGTGGGATTCTTTTATGGTTTGCTCACTCCTCCAGTCTATTCCCTGACTTTGGACTTAGTGTTAGAGCTGAGCTCTGTTATACTTCTAGAGGGACTCTCTGGGCTAGTCCTGCGGTTACTTTCATAGATGAATTTGAGTGTAGGTTATTCCAGGATCTTAGAGCCAGTTCAGATTGGGGACTTGCAAAGCTTCAGAGCTCCCAAAGCGTTTTGATCCAGGGCAAAGTCTGATTGCTGTTCTCCCTGGTCTAAGCTTTGCCAGTTCCTAATGTGGGCTTGGGTCTGAGCAATTGTCGACTGCTGCTGGACTCACCTACAGTCAGATAGCTTAAAAGTTCTGGTGGTTCAGTTGGGCAGAATTTTAGCCTCCCCTTTTGTCTGAGATTCTTGCCCTGCAGGTTGGGCTAGATGCTGGAAATGCCAGAGACTTTGTTTTTATGTCTGAGCTCTGAACCCTGCTGCTCTCAGCGCTTCTCACACTTTTTTAGTCACGTACCCCTTTGGCAGTGGGGCAAAACCTGTGGACTTCAAAGAACGATGCTTTAAATGTATGAAATTATATGTGTGTGTGTGTGTGTGTGTGTGTGTGTGTGATTACAAAGGAAACTAATTATATTGAAATTTAGTTGTAAAATCATTTAAAA
Organism: Monodelphis domestica; assembly: GCF_027887165.1. Taxonomy (NCBI): domain Eukaryota; kingdom Metazoa; phylum Chordata; class Mammalia; order Didelphimorphia; family Didelphidae; genus Monodelphis; species Monodelphis domestica. The sequence goes on from NC_077230.1 coordinate 67,625,757, forward strand.
AAAATGTTCCACAGAACTCAGTATGTCAGATCATAGGACCAAAGTTGGAGAGTTGGAAAGCAAGACAGAAGCATTCTAATCTACCCACTTCCCCTCTTTAGATGAAGCACAGAGGCTTAAAGAGACGAGTGACTTGGCCAAGGCCACTCAAGTATTAATCAGAAAGACGAGGATTTGAATGGAGGTCCCATGATTCCAAATAGAGCTAGCACATTTTTTATTAGACCACGCCGCCTCCTTGACAATGATATCCACCTGGTCCGTTTCTGGGATTCCCTCAATTCCTCATCCTCTCTTGATTTCATTTCTCCAAAGCTCATTAGAGGCTCTTCTTTGGGGGAAAGACGCATGGTAAGCAAAGCCCTCGCAGCATAGTGGTGCTGACAGAGATTTCAAGAACCCGCAGTCATCCCACACTAGTATGAGCTGTCGGAGTCAGACTTCAGTCAATCAGTCAGTCAATAAGAATGTATTTCATCCACTATATAAGCACTGGGATTACAAAGAAAAGCAAAAGACAGTCCCTGCTCTCAAAGAGCTCACAGTCTCACAGAGAGACGAAACGGAAACAACTGTGAAAAGTAAGCTATGTGGAGGATAAACGTGAAATAATCAACAGAGGGAAGTACATAAATACATTTAGATACATGTTTACATATATGGATATATACACATATCCATACATACAGGGCAGTTAGGTAGCCCAGTGGATAGAGCACAGGACTTGGAATCAGAAACACTCATCTTCCTGATTTTAAATCTGGCCTCAGACACTGGTTATGTGACCCTAGGCAAGTCACTTACCCTGTTGGCCTCAGTTTCCTTATTTGTAAGATGATCTGGAGAAGGAAATGACAAACCACTCCAATATCTGTCAAGAAAAACTAAAAAATGAAGTCATAAGGAGTCAAACATGACCAAAACACGTGAACAAGAAGCTTATTCATGCAAACATATTTTTTTCTTTTTTTAAAAATTTTATAGTATTTTATTTGATCATTTCCATGCATTATTCATTAAAGACAAAGATCATTTTCTTTTCCTTCCCCCACACCCCCCATAGCCGAGGCGAGATTCCACTGGGTATCACATGTGTTCTTGATTCGAACCCATTGCCATGTTGTTAATATTTGCATTAGAGTTTCGTTTAGAGTCTCTCCTCTGTCATGTCCCCTCAACCGCTGTATTCAGGCAGTTGCTTTTCCTCGGTGTTTCCACTCCCACAGTTTATCCTCTGCTTATGAATAGTGTTTTTTCTCCTAGATCCCTGCAGACATACATATTTTCTTATGTTTCTACATACATGTGTGTATGTACATAAATAGATGTATTTGGACATATACCTCTGCGGAACTTTTCTTAGCATGTCCCCCCAAATCTCCAGTTTATTTCGTTGCTTCGTCTTTAGGAGAGAATTGTCAAGCTGTAGGAGGCTAAAAGAGACACTGGATGACAGGGCTTTTAGGACTGCAGGTGGATATACATTCCTGTATATAAACGGAAACCTTCCATCATCTTTGTTAGGCTATCAAAGCAGATATTTGGGGGCAAGCCTTCCCTTTCTACTTGCTCGGCACTGCGGCGCTACTATCTTACCCTTTTGGCTTGCACAAGGTTATAAAATGTTTATGCTCTTTTCTTTCTGCAGACTTCACTGAAGACAGTTCGGCATTTTCTGCTAAGTTCCTTCGTAGCCTCATTTTTGAACTCAGCACTGCACAATCTGCCTCATTTTCATCACTACTGTTCATCTGAGCAGAAAGACCAAAGATTAGGGGGCACATTTCCTCGACTGTAAAGACTTTTTATGATCACTCACTCTGGCAAACCCAAATGAGAAACAGAAGGATGTTATTAGTGTCAGAAATTTAACGGCAGTGTGTATGCTAAACCAGCCCCAATTGTGCCTGCATCCCTGCCTCTCATCTACAATGTTTGTTGCCCAAAAATTCAAACCAATTGAATAAGTATCAATTACATACATGCCATGGTACCATGGAATATTGTAAACAACTATGGACTTGGAGCTAAGTGCAAATCCAGCCTCTGTTATAAATTTTTGTGATCTCTCTGGGTCTTAGTTGCCTCATCTATGAAATGAAAAGAATTGTATGATATCTAAGGTCCATTAAAAGCTGAGACCCCATGATAATATGATCTAATATTCCTGCCACTCTGTTAGGTGCTTTGGAAGTTAGCTAAATGATGGATATCTATGTTCCATCCTAGAAAAGAAAAGGAGGATGTTTGAGGAATATTTCTCCAAACATTCTCCAAAAGGAGGAAGTTTGAGGAATATTTCTGATTATTAGAGATCAGGAAGTGTTCCTAAAGTAAACAAACAAACAAACAAACAAGAATAACAAAAATCAAAGCTTCTGGGAAGGAAAAATAAAAGGAATCTGAAGTGTCAAGCTGTCAAAGAGAAAACAACCTTGATCAGGAGGTGAGAAAGTGGAAAAATTTCACAAGAATACAAAGGTAAGGGAAAGAATAAATTTGAGAATCTTCCTGAAGAGGTGGGAGTCAAAGGATTTGAGAAGGAAGCAACTGCTTATATTCCAGGGAATGATAAAGTAGAACCACAGAAACTGTCTAGCAAAAGGTCATCTAGTAACAGTTCTAGGAGGAGGAGAAAAATGGTGATGATTTATCTCCTGTTCAGTGACATTGAAATAGCTATTTGTTGACTTGGTAACAATAATAAAGATGTTTATTTATCTTCCCAGCACATGTGTCCAATATATAACAGAGGATCTCCCAAGGCTTGTCAAATTGTATAACTATGACACACTTCTTGTGATTCTTGTAGGTAGAAATGATCCTGCCAGAAGGAACCTAGGAAACATTTCCAAGATTACAAGCTCATAGGCAATATGTTGAGGAGCATAGGATCATAAGGAAGATGTTTTCTTTCATACAATGATGCCCATTGAAGACAAAGGATGAAGAAGAAAAAAATAATTTGAAAACTGAAGTAGTTAAAATGATGTGATCTGAGTTTGGGATTGGGATTTCTGGATCACAGCTTAAAATGGAGGAATGACAGATTCCTGGCCAGGAATGGAGTATACCTAACTAGGAAGGGAAGAACATATTTGCCTGCTGTCTTATGAATTCAATCAAAAGGAATTTAAAATGAAAGGGAAGGTGAGCGGAGTCAAGATGGCAGCATAGAGGCAGCAAAAGTTCAGACCTCTGAAAACCCTTCCTTGCCAATTACAAACTAAATGTTCCTAGGGGACTGAAAATCAAACCTAACAACAGGAGAAAGCCAAGGAGCCCTCATGCTGGACTCAATTCAAAAGGTACATAAGGGGAAGGAAGAAGGAAGGTCCCAGGACCCCTCCCCAACCTAGAGCACTAAGCCTCCAGCAGCAGCAGGAACTTCTGGGAGGGCAAAGGTGCTGGCCTGGAGAGAGTACCTTATGGGCAAGACTGTGCTAGGCTCAGAGCTTCAAACACAGGCCGTGGGGAAGGAGCTGGGGAGGGAGCACAGAGTGGGCAGCCTGGTTACAGCAGCAGAGACCCTCTATATTGTTCCAGCCTTCCATAAGGTTTTGGCCTCAGGGCACATCCAGCTAACCCAACTGAACTTAATTCCATCAAAAGTCTTCAGAGGTCAGGGAAACTCAAGCTCCAATACCCCTCCCCCCCAGACTACTGGACTTTAATCCAATCAAAGCCTCCAGAGGACAGGGAAGCTCAAGTTTGAACACTACTCCCCCACAGACTGCATTGAGAGATCTACTGACAACGCTCCAAGAGGGGAGACTGACAGAAAACCCCAAAACCAAAAAATGAGAGAAGCAAGAGCACAGACAACTGCAGGGAGCAAAGAAAGGAAACAAAAGGGGGTAAATTTATATGTCACAAAGAAGCTCATGGTGGGAGGGAGGAGAACATCAATACACTAGAAGGGTAAAGAGGTTGGAGATAGGAAATACTCAACTCTTACATGCATTGAAATTCACCCAAAGAAGGAAGAACAATCCAATCCATTGGGGCAGAGAATAGATTTGAATTAGAAGGGTAACAAACTGACTGGTGGGGAGAGAAGCAGTATAAGAGAGGGAGAGGGGTAGTTTTAAAAAGACTGCAAAGAAAATAAGGGGGAAATAAGAAGGGAGAGGGGTAGAAAGGGAAGTAAAATAAGGGTGGAAATTAGGAGGACTGATTAAAAACAAACATTAGTGTAGAAGGAAATAGTGAAAGAAGAAAAGGCAGGACCAGGAGTAGATATCAAAATGCTGGGAAATACACAGTTGGTAATCATAACTCTGAATGTGAATGGAATGAACTCACCCATAAAATGCAAGCGAATTGCAGATTGGATGAGAATCCAAAACCCTACCATATGCTGTCTACTAGAAACACACATGAGGCAGGTAGATACTCATAGGATGAAATTAAGAGGATGGAGCCAAACCTATTGGGTATCAACTGATAAAAAGAAGGCAGGAGTTGCAATCATGATATCTGACAAAGCCAAAGTAAAAACAAATCTAGTTAAAATAGATAGGGAAGGTAATTACATCCTGATAAAAGGCAGTATAGACAATGAGAAAATATCAGTACTCAACATGTATGCACCAAATGGCATAGCATCCAAATTTCTAAAGGAGAGACTAGTGGAGCTCAAGGATGAAATAGATAGAAAAACTATACTAGGGGGAGATCTGAACCTTCCTCTATCTGAACTAGATAAATCGAATCAAAAAAATAAATAATAAAGAGGTAAGAGAAGTGAATGAAATCTTAGAAAAATTAGAGTTAGTAGATATGTGGAGAAAAATAAATAGGGACAAAAAGGAATACACCTTCTTTTCAGCGGCACAGAGTACATTCACAAAAACTGACCATGTATTAGGGCATAAAAACATTGTAAACAAGTGCAAAAGAGCAGAAATAATAAATGCAACCTTCTCAGATCACACCGCAATGAAAATAATAATTAGTAAGGGTACATGGAGAGGTAAATCAAAAATTAATTGGAAATTAAATAATACGATTCTCCAAAACTGGTTAGTTAAAGAACAAATCATAGAAACAATAATTTTATTGAAGAAAATTACAATGATGAGACATCCTTTCAAAACCTATGGGATGCAGCCAAAGCAGTACTCAGGGGGAAATTTATATCCTTGAGTTCATGAATTAACAAACTAGAGAGGACAGAGGTCAATGAATTAGGCATGCAAATTAAAAAAAACTAGAAAGTGAACAAATTAAAAATCCTCAGATGAAGACTAAATTAGAGATCCTAAAAATCAAAGGAGAAATTAATAAAATTGAAAGTCAAAGAACTATTGATTTAACAAATAAGACTAGAAGCTGGTACTTTGAAAAAACAAATACAATAGACAAAGTACTGGTCAATCTAATTAAACAAAGGAAAGAAGAAAATCAAATTAATAGTATCCAAGATGAAAAGGGAGACCTCACCTCTAGTGAAGAGGAAATTAAGGCAATCATTAAAAACTATTATGCCCAACTATATGGCAACAAATACGGCAATCTAGGTGATATGGATCAATATTTGCAAAAATATAAATTGCCTAGACTAACAGAAGAAAAAATAGATTACCTAAACAACTCCATATCAGAAAAAGAAATTGAACAAGCCAACTCCCTAAGAAGGACTCCTCCAGGTCCATATAGATTCACAAATGAATTCTATCAAACATTCAAAGAACAACTAATCTCAATATTATATAAACTATTTGACACAATAAGCAAAGAGGGAGTTCTACCAAACTCCTTTTATGACACAAACATGGTACTGATTCCAAAGCCAAGAAGGTCAAAAATGGAGAAAGAAAACTATAGACCAATCTCCTTAATGAATATAGATGCAAAAATCTTAAATAGGATACTAGCAAAAAGATTCCAGCAAGTGATCAGAAGGGTCATCCACTATGACCAAGTAGGATTCATACCAGGAATGCAAAGATGGTTCAATATTAGGAAAACTATCCACATAATTGACCATATTAACAAGCAAACCGACAAAAATCACATGATTATCTCAATAGATGCAGAAAAAGCATTTGACAAAATACAACACCAATTGCTACTGAAAACACTAAAAAGTATAGGAATAGAAGGGCTTTTCCTAAAAATAATAAAAAGTACATATCTAAAACCATCAGCAAATATCATCTGCAATGGGGATAAACTAGATGTATTCCCAATAAGATCAGGAGTGAAACAAGAATACCCATTGTCACCTCTATTATCTAACATTGTACTAGAAACACTAGCAGTAGCAATTAGAGAAGATAAAGGAATTGAAGGTATTAAAATTGGCAATGAGGAGACCAAGTTATCACTCTTTGTGGATGATATGATGGTTTACTTAAAGAATCCTAGAGAATCAACCAAAAAGCTAATTGAAATAATCAACAACTTTAGCAAAGTTGCAGGATACAAAATAAACCCACATAAGTCATCATCATTTCTATATATCTCCAACACAGCTCAGCAGCAAGAATTAGAAAGAGAAATTACATTTAAAATCATCCTAGACAATATAAAATACTTATGACTCTATCTGCCGAGACAAACACAGGAACTATCTGAACACAACTACAAAACACTCTCCACACAATTAAAACTAGATCTAAACAACTGGAAAAACATTGATTGCTCATGGGTAGGTCAAACTAACATAATAAAAATGACAATCCTACCCAAATTAATTTACTTTTTAGTACCATACCCAAAAAACTTTTTTACTGAATTAGAAAAAAAAATAACAAAGTTCATTTGGAAGAACAAAAGATTAAGGATATCTAGGGAAATAATAAAAAAAAATGTAAAGAAAGGAGGACTTGCAGTCCCAGATATCAAACTATACTATAAAGCATTGGTCATCAAAACTATTTGGTACTGGCTAAGAGACAGAAAGGAGGATCAGTGGAATAGACTACAGATAAATGACCTCAGCAAGACAGTCTATGATAAGCCCAAAGATCCCACTTTTGGGGACCAAAAGCCACTATTTGATTAAAAAAAAACTGCTGGGAAAATTGGAAGACAGTATGGGAGAGATTAGGTTTGGATCAATATCTCACACCCTACACCAAGATAAACTCAGAATGGGTGAATGACCTTAATATAAAGAAGGAAACTACAAGCAAATTAGGTGAACATAGAATAGTATACTTGTCAGATCTTTGGGAAAGGAAAGACTAAAGTCTTTCTAAACTAAACCAAGCAAGAGCTAGAAAAAAATCACAAAATGTAAAATCAATAATTTTGATTACATTAAGTTAAAAAGGTTTTGTACAAAGAAACTAATGCATCCAAAATTAGAAGGGAAGCAAGAAATTGGTAAACAATCTTCATAACAAAAGCCTCTGACAAATGTCTAGTTACTCAAATTTATAAAGAGCTAAACCAATTGTACAAAAAATCAAGCCATTCTCCAATTGATAAATGGGCAAGGGACATGGATAGGCAATTTTCAGTTAAAGAAATCAAAAGTATTAAAAAGCACATGAAAAAGTGTTCAAAATCTCTTATAATCAGAGAAATGCAAATCAAAACAACTCTGAGGTATCACCTCACACCTAGCAGATTGGCTAACATGACAGCAAAGGAAAGTAATGAGTGCTGGAGTGTGACCAATTATGTGACATTATGTGACCAATGTGGGACAAAATGTGATCAATTTGGGACATTAATGCATTGCTGGTAGAGTTGTGAATTGATCCAACCATTCTGGAGGGCAATCTGGAACTATGCCCAAAGGGTGATAAAAGACTGTCTGCCCTTTGATCCAGTCATAGCACTGCTGGGTTTGTACCCCAAAGAGATAGTAAGGAAAAAGACATGTACAAGAATATTCATAGCTGCTCTCTTTGTAGTGGCAAAAAATTGGAAAATGAGGGGATGCCCTTCAATTGGGGAATGGCTGAACAAATTGTGGTATATGTTGGTGATGGAATACTATTGTGCTCAAAGGAATAATAAAGTGGAGGAATTCCATGGAGACTGGAACGACCTCCAGGAAGTGATGCAGAGTGAGAGGAGCAGAACCAGGAGAACATTGTACACAGATACTGATACACTATGGTATGATCAAATGTAATATAGACTTCTCCTTTGGTGGCAATGCAGTGATCCTGAACAACTTGGAGAAACCTAGGAGAAAAACCACTATCCACATTCAGAGGAAATGCTATGGGAGTAAAAACACTGAAGGAAAACAACTGCTTGAATACATGGATGGAAGGGACATGGTTGGGGATATAGATTAAATGAACATCCTAGTACAAACATCAACAACATGGAAATAGGTTCTGATCAAGGACACAACTAATACCCAATGAAATTGTGCGTGGGCTGTGGGAAGGGTGGATAGAAGGGAGGGAGGGAAATAATGTGATTATTGTAACCAAGGAATAATGTTCTAAATTGACTAAATAGACTAATTGAAATAAGAAAATAATAATTTTGATTACATCAAATTAAAGAGGTTTTGTACATACAAAACTATTGCATCCAAAATGAGAAGGGAAGCAACAAATTGGGAAACAATCTTCATAACAAAAACCTCTGACAAAGGTCTAATTACTCAAATTTACAAAGAACTAAACCAATTGTACAAAAAATCAAGCCATTCTCCAATTGATAAATGGGCAAGGGACATGAATATGCAATTTTCAGTTAAAGAAATCAAAAGCATTAAAAAGCACATGAAAAAGTGTTCTAAATCTCTTATAATCAAAGAAATGAAAATTAAAACAACTCTGAGGTATCACCTCACATCTAGCAGATTGGCTAAATGACAGCAAAGGAAAGTAATGAATGTGGGAGGGGATGTGGCAAAGTGGGGACACTTATTAATTACTGGTGGAGTTGTGAATTGATCCAACCATTCTGAAGGATAATCTGGAATTATGCCCAAAGGGTGATAAAAGACTGTCTGCCCTTTGAGCCAGCCATAGCACTGCTGAGTTTGTACCCCAGAGAGATAATAAGGAAAAAGACCTATACAAGAATACTCATAGCTGTGCTATTTGTGGTGGCAAAAAATTGGAAAATGAGGGGATGCCCATCAATTGGGGAATGGCTGAACAAATTGTGGTATATGTTGGTGATGGAATACTATTGTGCTCAAAGGAATAATAAACTGGGGGAATTCCATGGAGACTGGAACAACTTCCAGGAAGTGATGCAGAGTGAAAGGAGCAGAACCAGGAGAACATTGTACACAGAGACTGATACACTGTGGTACAATCGAATGTAATGGACTTCTCCATTAGTGGCAATGCAATGAGCCTGAACAACTTGGTGGGATGTACAAGAAAGAACACTATCCACATTCAGAGGAAAAACTGTGGGAGTAAAAACACAGAAGAAAAACAACTGCTTTAATACATGGGTCAAGGGGCATATGATTGGGGATGCAGACTCTGAATGAACATCCCAGTGCAAACATCAACAACATGGAAATGGGTTCTGATCAAGGGCACAAATAATACCCAATGAAATTGGGCATCCGCTGTGAGAAGGGTGGGAGAGGGGAGGGAGGAAAATAATGTGTTTCTTGTAACCAAGGAATAATGACCTAAACTGACTAAATAATTTTTTTCTTTTTTAAACCCTTTCTATCTTAGTATTAATTGTTATTATTGTTGTTATTTTAAAACTTAGGTTTCATTTTAGAATCACTATTGTATGTTGGTTCCAAGGCAGCAGAGCGGTGAGGGCTAGGCAATGTGGATTAAGTGATTTGCCCAGGGTCAAACAGCTAGCAAAAGATTGAGGCCAGTTTTGAACCCAGGACCTCCCATCTCTAGACCTGCCTCTAAATCTCCTGAGTCACTTAGCTGCTCCTGTTTAGTATCTATTCTGAAACAGAAAAGCAGCAGGGTTATTAGGGTTATTAGCAGGCAATTAGGGCTAATCGGCTGGCCCAGAATCACACAACTAGAAAGAATCTGAGGCCAGATTTGAAGTCACAGCCACCTGACTCCAGGGCTGTCGCTCTATCCACACGTGCTACCTCGATGCCTCACAATTTCATTAAAGACAAAACTCTAAAATGAGCCACCAGTAAAATCCACGATTTCAAACATTTATACTGATGTCCAAAGTTTAGGAAATGAACAGGAGAAATTAAAAGCTTTAATGTAAGGAGACGAACTTGATCTCATAGATATCCCTGAGACTTGATACAATAAAATCAGTGACTGGAATGAGGTTCTGGATAGGTTTGCCTTATTTAGAAGGAACAAGGCAGATAAGAAGAGGGGAAGCTAAGCTAAAATAGCATCAGATGTATGCTGGAACCATCACAAACCATCTCAGAAAAGCAGATTGTTAAATTTCAGCATTTCAGCATTTTTACCTCAAAAACTAATAAATGCCATAAATCAGGGTTTAATTTACTGCTTTGATCATCTAGACTTGACAGTGAGAAAGAAAATATTAATAAGGCAGATTAAATTTAAAAGTATGTCATGCACACATTTTTATTCTTGGAGAGCCAGTTGTTAACATTTACCAGAATATCCCTAGATAGCATTCTGTATTTAAAAGATATTTTCATATGAAGAAGTCAAAAAATCAGAAGGGAGAAGCCTGATAGATCACATTTGAGTAAAGCTCAATATATTTGATGAACAGACGCATTTTTGTCTTTGGAGTATATTATAGAACATCTGTAGAAAGAAGAAGAATATGAGGAGTTTGGGAAATCGGTCACAAACCTATCACAAAGGAATGATATACTAGCTCCCTCTGTCAGAAGCACAGGAGCTAATGACCTCTTGAAATGCCTTAATAATTATATGTTTTAATGGAGGGAAGGGAATCCTGGGAGGAAGAAGGATTAACAATAGTGATTGCAAAAAAAGGGGGCACCATTATAACATTTTTTAATGAATGGAACAGAAAGAGAGGGAGCACAAACTAGCATGGCAGTTTTGAAAGCAATATGTCCACCTGGCCTCAGACACTTTCTGGGTCACCCTGGGTAAGTCATTTAACCCCTACTGCCTAGCCCTTATGGCTCTTCTGTCTTGAAAGCAAGACACAGTACTGATTTTAGGATGGAAGGCAATGGTTTAATTAAGAGAAAAAAGTATTAAGATTAAAATTCTCTGGAGACTATATTAATTTATACTTATTTATTAACTAGTGAAAATCCAGTTAGAGAAAGAAAAGGCATATTTCACTGCTCACATCAGGTTCCCATTCACTCCTGGTGCTTGGCTAGAACAGAACCAGCAAGCTTCCTTGATTTATAACCTATAACCCCATGACATCATTTTTTCTGGGTCACCCTGGATTGGACAGATTTGACCACAGTCCAGTCAGAAATAGGTCTTTTGCACTCCAGGAGTCACATGGGACAAGAGCCAAGTGGTATGGGAGGCCAGGGAGTCTGGAGGCTTCTGATGTCCTCCCATAGTATGCGTGAGCCCCCCTTATCCAGGTCAGCCTCTGATCTTGTTTTTAATCCAATGAGGGGTGGGCCAAACAGAAACCCAATTCACTAGAGATACACTCCCAAACTGATCTTAGAGTACCAAGAAAAGGAGTACAAACTGGTTCTCCTGTATAATTGAAAATCTGTTACTCTAAAAACTACATTTCCCGGGAGCCCACTTGCTTCCTGTAGTTATGTACTTCCTGTAGACAGGGGATATTAGGCAGTGGGGTGGAGGGTCCTGGGAAATGTAGTTTTTAGGGTATCAGATTTTCAAGTATACACTCAGAAAGGTATATATAAAAGGTATTATATATTTTTTAATTGGTAGAAAATGGAGATTCATAGTTTCATACAGAATCATCTATTTTGTGTTCTGTTGTGCATATGGAAATGCTATTTTAAAAAATTTCAATAATGGGATTTCTGTATGATTTTATTAACAGAGAGAAAGGAGATTCTAGGTTGTGAAAGAGGTGAAAGAAAACTATCTAGTCAATCTTTTAAAAACTTAATTAAAAGAAAAAAAACCTGCTGAGTTCCCTAGCTGAAATTAGCTAAACCCCACTACCCTCTACTCTAAATCTTCTCAGATTCAAAGCTCCCTCTGAGGCATGGGATTGGTCCAATTGAAGACCAATCCCATGCCAGGAAGTAGTAGGGAGGGACCCCTGAGGCACACTGGGGAATGCAATTCCCCTGGCCACAATATTTTAAAATCCACATTTGTAAATGATGAGAACCTTTGGAGAAAGTGCTTTCTCCCTCCTAGAGTCTGTGATAGAAGAGAAATGAGTCAGAAATTATTTTACTTGCAGCTTGGATGGTAAGAGACAAGATTTCTAAGTGGTTAGATCAAGTTTAGGTAGGATGCCATGGACCAAAATACTATAGAGGAAGTCATCCCAGGAGGGACAGCAAATTCTCAAAAATAAAATTCTGGCCAATCAGACAATAAACGTTAGCTACATGCCAAACATTTTGCTAAGTGATAAGAGATACAAAGAAAGGTTAGAAGACTTAGAAGACACTTCCTGCTCTCAAGGAACTCACAATCTAATGGGGAAGACATGCAAGTAAATACATACAAATCAGCTATGGACAAGATAAATTAGAAAGAACAAATAGAAAGAATACAATAGAATTAAGGGGGGTGGGGTGTCAGGAAAGGCTTCTGATGAAGGTAAGATTTTAGCTGGGGCTTTAAAGAAGCCAGAGGAGCCAGGAGGTAGAGATGAAGAAGAAGAAGAAGAAGAAGAAGAAGAAGAGAGTTCCTAGTCTGGGAGAAAGCCAGTGAAAATTCTTGTAGTGGTGAGATGGAATGTCTTAGTCAAGTAATGGGAAGACCAATGTCATGGGATTTCTGAGTACATGAGCCCTGGGACATAAGGTGTAAAAAAACCTGTATAAGTAGGAAGGGGTAGGTTATTAAGGACCTTGAATGCCAGAGGATTTTCTGTTTGAAAGTGGAGGTAATAAGGAGCCACTGGAGCTTATTGAGAAGGAATGTGGCATAGTCAGATAATGGTCATTATTAATATTATTTACATAGCATCGAACCCCTCTCTATTTCCTTTATTTCAAGATCATATTTCAATTATAAGCAAAATATAGGAAGGAGGAATCTGGAGAAAATCCATTGATACAAACAATTTCTTTGGGTTACTTTCCTTTGCCAATTCCTTCCCCCCACCAAAAAAAAATCGATTTCTGAGGCTAGTTCCAAATCCCTGCCTGGCATTCTCATTTCTTATTGCTTCAATTCAAGCCATTAAAGACAAGCAGCTCAGAATCCATGTTGATGGAAAATGAAAAAGCCTGTGGTCAAAACCTTCTCAATTGGTCCAACCTTTCGTAAGATTTAGAGTTGGCATTCAAAGTGGTGGCACACCATTCTTAGAAGGAGAGAGCCTCAAAGAGCTTTCCATCTCTAAGAGAGGGGAGAGAAAGGAGGGAGGAAGACAATTTGGATTTCATAGTTTTGGAAAATGCATTTTGAAAATTGTTATTATGTGTAATTGGGAAAATAAAATATCTTTGAATAATAATAATAAAAGGATAGAACTTAGCTTATTTGGGTATGGGCCCAGTAACATCAAAGAGCAGCATGAATAGCTTTGGAAGGCCTATCATTCTAAGCCAATGAGAATTAATGAATGAATAAAAGAATGAATTTATTATGGCTCTGGGCATGAATCTGCACTTTAGGAACATCATTTGGATAGCCGAGTGGAGGATGGATTGGAGTGGGGAAGAGATTTGTGGCAGGGACACTGACCAATAGGCTATAACAATGGTCCAGGCATGAATGATGAGGGACGATGGCAGCAGGGTTAGGGAAAGGAGGAACCATGAGATATGCCACGAAGGTTAAATTCACAGGTTTTGGCCACAGTTTGGATGTCAGGTGTGAGAGAGAGTGAGAGTCACAGATGGTACCTAGAGAATGAGCCAGGGGAAGTAGAAGAATGGTAGTATTCTTAACAGTAAAAGGGAAGTTTGGAAGGGAGCAAGGAAATAACAGTTTAAATTTTGGACTTTTGATCTCAAAGAGAAACAATGTAAAAAAAGAGGAAAAATGGGAGTTATGAAGAGATTGATAATGCACAGAGAACTCACCAAACAGACTTAAAAAGATATTCAGAAAAAGATGAGAGGAAGGAGGCAAGGGAATGTAACCAAGAATGAATACAAGACTAGGACTATATTATAATAATAGTATTTAGGCATGCCAAAGCTAATGCTGATGAAGGGAAATTCTCTAAAATTTTAAGCTAACCAGGAGAAAAAGAGGATCAAAGAGGGTATAGGACAACTTCTCAAAAAGTGGATGGGCCAGTGATAATTGGTAACTGAGAAGACAAAGATACTTTATTCTTTGCTTATTTTTCTGTCAAGGAGATTGACTGGGGAGAGAAAGGGATAGAACATAAATGATTAACAGAGTTGATGCCCAAAATAAATAAGGAGATAATAAAAGAGCAGGCAATTGCCCTTGATATATTCAGGTCACTTAGTCCAGAGGAACTTCAATCCTTAAGGGCTGAAAGAAATTGTGGATGTGACTTGGGGGCCGTGGTCACTGAAATCTGAAAGAGCATGACAAATGGGGAAAAGATAACATAGGATAAGAAAAGGACAAATGTTTCCAAAAAAGCAATAATAACAAAAATGAATAAAAATAAGAATCTGCACTCCATTAGCCAGTAAGATTGACTTGGATTCCTGGTAATATTCTATGGTATGCTATTAAAATAGTGATTAAAGAACCAATTAGAGAAAGAAGCATTGACTATAAAGAATCAGCATGATTTCATCAAAAACGGATCAGGCCAGAGTAACTTTATTTCCTTTCCTGACAAGAGTATTAAATTGGTAGATCAAGTAAGTGCTATTTATATAGCTTACCTAGGATTTCTCAAAGCATTCAATAAAATATATCAGGCTCCTCCTATAGAAGCAGTGAACAGATATGGGCTAGATAAAGGCTTGATTTGATGGATATAGAATTGGTTGAATGGCCAGATTCAGAGTGATTTTTAATGGTTTGATATCAGCTTGGCAGGAAGACTGCAGTGGAATGTGCCAGGGTTTTTTGCTTGGCCCTGTGCTGTTTAATAGTTTAATTATTTTCTTGGATAAAGGTATAGATGGCATGCTCGTCAAATTTGCAAATGATATAATTTTGGGATGAGTAGCTAACATAGATGACAAATGAGAATCTTGACTGGCTGCAGCAGTGGTATCAAACTCAAATAGAATGAGGACCACTAAACTGTATGTAACCTTTTTATATAGTTTATTATATGTAATTACATTTCAAGATGGTTTCTGGGGTTATGACACGTGTAGATTAAAGCATTAGCTGGAACCTAAAAAGATAAAATTCAGTAGGAATACGTGTAAAGTTTTACAAGAAGGTTCCAAAAATCAACTTCTTAAGCATGAGATGGAGGAAGCATGGTTAGGCAGCTGTTTGTTTGATAAAGATGTGTAGGCATTAGTATGTTGAAAGTCCTGTACAAGTTAGCAGTGTGATGTGGCAGCCAAAAGAGATAAAGTAATCTTGGGCTGCCTTACAAGAGTCAATAGTTTCTCTGATAGGATGTAAACTTCTTGAGAGAAGGGGCTGTTTCATTTTTCTCTTGGTATCATTGGGGACTTTTCATTCTGGACACATAGTAGGTACTTAATAAATGCTTGGTTGGTTTACTGATTGAAAATTTCAAGGAATAAGGACTCCATTTCTATACTCTGCCACAGGCAGATCATGTTAGGAATTTTAAAAATAAATTTAGTTTTTAAAACTTTTGAACTTAAAGCACATGCGTACACATACAGCAGAACCTAGAAGAATTCTATAAGAAACTATAAATATCTATTTCCTACTACTTCTATTAAAAACACATAATTTCTACATTTTCCAAAACTGTCCTGCTTATCTGTTTTCCTTTTTGAACTTTTCTCTTCTCTTCTAGAGGAAGGAACAAAGGAAAGAAAAGAGAAAAAAGAAGGAAAGGAGGGAAGAAGGAAGGAAATCAAGGGAGGACAGAAGGAAAGGAAGAAAAGGAGGAAGGAAGGAAGGAAGGAAGGAAGGAAGGAAGGAAGGAAGGAAGGAAGGAAGGAAGGAAGGAAGGAAGGAAGGAAGGAAGGAAGGAAGGAAGGAAGGAAGGAAGGAAGGAAGGAAGCAAAGAAGGAAGGAAGGAAGGAAGGAAGGAAGGAAGGAAGGAAGAGAAGAAGGAAGGAAGGAGGGAGCAAAAAGGAAGGAAGGAAGAAAAAAAGTAAAGAAAGAAAAAAAGCTTTGTAACAAATAGGCATAGTCAGGCAAAATAAATTCACATTGGACACAATGGTCATGTCCGGGAATGTATGTCTTTTCCAGTACCTTGAATCCATCACCTCTGTCAGGAGGTAGATAACATGCTTCATCTTGGGTCCTCTGGAAATATGGTTACTCATTGCATTATTGATCAGAGTTCTGAAGCCCTTCTAATTTGTTTTTCTTTACAATGTTGCTGTCCTCATAGAAATTGTTCTCCTGGTTCTTCTCGCTTCATTCTGCTTTAGTTCAGACAGCACAGTGTTCTCTAAGATGATCTCTTTGAACATTAATAAAGACGCAATAACATTCCATTTCGTTCATGTACCTCAATTAATTAAGTCATTCTTTTATTGTCTAAGAAGCAATATAAGATACCCCTTTACATTATAGCTCTTTGAATTTCATTTAATGTCTCCCCTTCAGATAAAGTTTTGCCTGCAGCTATTACCTCCCTTATATTATTTTCATTCTTAATCTACTTTTTCATTCTCATTTGCTTCCCTATTGAGTCTGTTGTATTTCTGCCTCTAACCTGTGGGTTTAGCTCTCCTTTATCTATTTAAGATAAAAGTGGCATTCCTCAGATCACTCCCCTGAACACCTTGTGCTGTGCTTATGCTCCCCAATTTTGAGAAATGCGGGTACCTCTTTCCTCCTTTCTGGTCTGTTGTTTTCCACATACCTTTTTCTTTCCTCTCTTCCAACCCTCAGAACAAAACCAACTCACCCCCAGAACTTCTGATTTCTTATTTAACTGTCCCCTGCAGCTACCACTTTCAGGTCTTCCAAGAAGTCCATTTTCTGATCATTCGGGTGCTTTCTTGGGGAATTCTCCTCTCTTTCTGGGAACAGAACCTCAAAGCCAACAGTGCTGCTTGTTTATGATTCTCTTTTTTATTGACCTTGGCTTCTGGCTTATCTCTTGTCCAGTTCTGGAATAGAATAAGTTTTGATAGTTTCTCATTGGATATATTAATGATTATTGGATCCGGTGTGAATTCCCTAGCTTTTCTGGAATAGGTGTGTGTGAGTTAAGTCTATGGGATGGCCTCTTGTCTAAGGAGCCATCTGGGGCAGAAGTTTGCATTTGGAATATTATGTGTAATTATGCCAACCATAGTTTAAGAAGGACATTAATAAGCTTGAGTGCATTCAGAGGAAGCACCCAGCATGGAGAACTTGAATTTATGCTATCTGAGGATCATCTAAAGGAATTAGGGATGTTTAATCTAGAGAACAGACCCAGGAGAGACCCAATAGCTGTCTCCAAATATTTGAAGGGCTGACATGTGGAAGAAGAGTTAGATTTTTACTGTTTGACCCCTGTTCTGAGGGCAAAACCAATAACAATGGGTGAAGATTGTAAAGGGCCAAATTTAACTTGGTATCAGGATTATTTTGCTATTAGTTAGAGGTATCCATAAGAATGTCATGGATTTTCTTTTATTGGAACAGATTGTGGAGGATCATTTTTCAGTGATGCAATAATGGGGATTCCTTTTCCAGGGTGGATTGTCCTAGAGTGATTGCTGAAGTTGGGATAAACTGACCACTTCTGATCTCATCACTATGCTGGTAACTCAGCCTTGGCTACTCAGGATACCTCTCTTAGCCCCCTCTTTCTTCTGACTGGAAGACTGCATCCTGGAGCATGGCACTGCTCCCAAAAGAGGTGTCATGTATAGAGGGCAGAAATTGAACTGTTAGCTCATTCTGCTCTCTGTTTGCAGTTCTGCTTCAGATCAGTTCCACAGAACAAGATGTTTCTTCTAGGAACCCCTTCTCTCTTCCCCAGCTTCTCTGCTTTCTGGCTTCCTTTTATGGATTAACTTTTCCAATTAGAGTGGAAGCTCCTTGAAGGCAGGGACTGTCTTTCTTATTTGCATCGGCTGAGCTTAGTACAGTGTGTATGTACCATGTAGTTGGTGATTAATTTAAATGCTTATTGAATTGAATCATGACTTCAAAATTCTGGGATTCCGTGAGGGAAAAAATAAGAGCTGTATATGAGACAGGGAGAGAAACTCATGTTCATTGAGATGCTTAAATGTTAATGGAAACAAAATGGGAATAAGCAAGGCCACAGACCTTTCCCATACAAGAAAGATCAGCGCAGTGTGGAACTACTTTCAACAAGAAGCAACTTGAACTTATCCCTTTCTGGTATTTTGAGTTTTGTGGATTGAGGGAAAAGGCAATCCAGTAGAGGATTTTTTTAATGACTTGTGGAAAGAGAGAATAGTTTTCTTGATAATTGAAGGGCTCAGGTATGAAATCATTTAGCTTTTTATTTTTATTTATTTGTTTGTTTATTCAAGAAACCTTACTTTCCATCTTAGAATCAATACTTGTATTGGTTCCAAGATAGAAGAGTGGTAAGGGGTTAAGTGACTTGCCCAGGGTCACATAGACAGGAAGTGTCTGAGACCAGATTTGAACCTAGGACCTCCTATCTCTAGGCCTGGCTCTCAATCTACTGAGCTACCCAGCTGCCCCCTTATTTAGTTTTTTTTTAAAAATAGGTTCAATAAAACTAGTCCTATATTTGACAACTTATTAAATCAGTCAATCAGTAAACTCTTATTAAGTGACTACCCTATGTCAGACACTGTGCTAAAATTTGGGAATAAAAAAAGCCAAAAGACAGTCCCCTCCCTGAAAGAGTTTACAATCTAACGTGAGAGCCAACATTCAAATAAATATATGCAAAGCAACCTATATCCAGGACAAATAGCAAATAATTAATAGAGAGAAAGGCACTGGAATCAAGAGGGGTTGGAAAAGTTTTCTGTAGAAGGTGGGATTTTAGTTGGGATTTAAAGGACTTCAAGGAGAGCAGTTGTCAAATTGGAGGAGGGAGAGCATTCCAGGGACAGGAGAAATGAAAGAAAAATGCCTGGAGCTGAGAGATAGAGTATCTTACTTGTGGAACAGCAAGGAGGCTAGTGTCACTGAATTGGAGAAAATCTGTTGGGGAATAAAATATAAGAAGACTAGAAAGGTAAGAGGAGGTTGGGTTATGAAGGGTTTTGAATGCCAAGCAAAACATTTTTCATTTTCTGCTGGAGGCGATAGGAAGTCACTGATGCTTATTGAGTAGGGAATTATGGGATGATCAGACCTGAATTTAGGAAAAATACTTGGGTGACTAAATGGATTAGAGTGGGGAAAGACCTGAAGCCAGCAGACCTACCATTAGGCTTTTGCAATAATCCAAGTATGAGATGATTAGAGCAGTGTCAGAGAGAAGGGGACATATTCAAGAGATGTTGCAAAGAAGTCAACAGGTCTTAACAACAGCTTAGATTTGGGGGATGAAAGATAGTGAGGAATCCTGGATGATTCCTAAATTGCAAGTCTGAGGGATTATCGGGTAGTGTTGCCCTCTCTAGTAATAGGGAAGGGCTGTGAATATGTGTCCACTTGTGTGTGTGTGTGTGTGTGTGTGTGTGTGTGTGTGTGTGTGTGTGTGTGTGTGTGTGCTGGGAGTAGAAGAATGTTAAGAGGGAAAGATAATGAATTTCATTTTGGACATACTGAATTAGGATGTCTACTGCACATCCACTTAGGCATGCCTTAAAGATAAATGGAGATGTGAGACTGGAGTTCATCAGAGTTTAAGGCATGATTGGTAGATTTGACAATCATCAGAAGAGATGGTAATTAAATCCACAGGAGCTGATGAGATCACCAAGGACCCAGGACAGCACCTTGAGGAACAACTACAGTTAGAGAACATGATTTGGAGGGAGGTTCTTAGAGGGCCCTCTAGGAGGGTCCCTAAAAGGAAGGATCAGAGAATTTGGAGAAACAAAAACAGAAGAAACCGGTGTCCCAAAAACCTAGAGAGAAGAGAGTATCAAGGAGGAGAGAAATGATTAGCAGGGTCAACGGTTGCAAAGAGATTAAGGAGAACAAATATTGAGAAAAGATCATTGGATTTGGAAACCAAGGGATTGATGGTAATTTTGGAGAGAGTAATTTTAGTAGAACGATAAAATTGGAAGCCAGATTTTAAGATGCTAGAAGTGAGAAGAGAAAGTGGAGGCACCTATTATAAAGGGCCTTTTTGAGAAGGTTAGCTATAAAAGGCAGATGTATTTATGGGAGACCTGAGAGAAAAGAAAAATGTCTTAGATAAAGATGTTCCCAAGATTTCCTTGGTTGAGGAATAAGCCAAAGAGATTTCGTGAGAGATTGAAGCTAGACATTAAGTTTCTTGGGATTTCCTTGGCTGAGACCATGATCCAGACAGATTTTATGAAAGAACTGCCCATAATTCCACCTCCAAAGGGTTCTGTTGCAGACAACTGAAAACACAGTACCTTTAGGGGAAATCCTTAAAAATGTTTCAGAAAATAGGAGTGAGAACAGCTATTATAAAAATAGTGAATTTAGAACTGGTAAAATGAAGAAAAAGCACAATCCTGAAGCATTTCCTTCATCCTTCCATGTTGCATGGTAATGATTACCATAACTTTGATTGTTCAGTAGATGATCACAGATTTAAAGCTGAACGGGGATCTTTAAACATCAAATCCCATCTCTTCTTGTGAAATAAAAGAAAGCTGAAGGGGCAGCTAGGAGGCTCAGTGTATTGAAAGCCAGACCTAGAGATAGGAGGTCCTGGGTTCTAATTTGACCTGAGACACTTCCTAGCTGCATGACCCTGGACTTAATCCCTATTGCCTAGCCCTTTCTGCTCTTCTGCCCTGGAACAACTACACAGTATTGATTCTAAAATGGAAGATAATGGTTTAAAAAGAAAAAAAGATGAGAATTTAAAAAGAAAAAGGTGAGAGTTCATACATTTATAATTGCTTTAAAGTTAGGGTAGCTGGTGGTACCATAGATTCAGCATCAGACTTGGAGTCAGAAAGACTTGAGTTCAAATCCTGCCTTAGATACTTACTGGCTGTGTGACCCTGGGCAAGTCTCTTAACTTTGTTTACCTCAGTTTCTTCATCTGTAAAGTGAACTGGGGAAGGAAAAGCCAAACCACTTCAGTATCTTTGCCAAGAAAAATCCCAAAAGGTGTCACAAAGAGTTAGACACAACTGAAAATAACACTACAACAACATTTTGGGGAGGTGAGTGGGGAATGGGGCAGCTAGGTGGTACAGTGGATGTTGTATAGAGCCTGGAATCAGGAAGAATCATCTTCTTGGGTTCAAGTCTGGCCCTAGACATTTACAAGCTATGTGACCCTGAGGAATTTACTTAACCCTGTTTGTCTGAGTTTCCTCATCTGTAAAAGGAGCCAGAGAAGAAAATGGTAAACTGCTCTGGTATCTCTTCAAAGAAAACCCCAAATGGGGTCATGAAAAGTCAGACACTACTGAAGAATAATTAAACAAAAAGTTGGCAAAACATTTTATACCTAATTTAGCCCTTACAATAACTGAGTGAGGTAAGTGCCATTGAAGAGATGAGGAAATGGGTTGAGAGAAATTAAATGCCTTTCCAGAGTCTTGGAGTATTTGAGGTGGGATTTGAACTCAGGTCTTCCTGAGTCCACATAAGGCACTCTATCCAGCATCCCAGTCCCCAGCTACTTGATAATTTGTCTAAAGACACACAAATGAAGGATGAAGAGTTTGAATCTAAATTGAGGTCATTTAACTCCAAGCCCAGCACCCCTTCCTTTTCATAATGCTGTCTCTTAGGGAGAATTCAACGCTTCAGTGAGCTGAATTGGCTTTAATGTGCAACTTTATTCACAAAGCAAGAATTAATTTACTTTGTAAATTAATTATGGAAAGTTGTCTCATGGAAGAGCATACTTTTTAGCAAATTAATAATATTTTTGCTGTGTTACAGAACATTCCTTTGGAAAGTCACCCATCACTTCTAGGTCTCACTTCCTCCATTTTTTAAGTAGGGAAACTATTATAGGAATGAGAAATAAAAATAACACAAAATATTCAATAATTGTAAAGTTCAAAAATCCAACAGAAAATGTAAATGATTGCTTCAGTTTTTTGCTCTATTCTTTTTTCTCTATTTAGCACCAATAATAGCCTATGATAGAGGCCACCCCTTGGTGTACATTCCCTTCCTTCTTTCTTTTTTTATTTTTTAAAACAAACCGCAATATTTGTAAAGCTAGTGCTATTATCTCTATTTTACAAAAGAGGTAACAGGCTTCCAAAGGTTATGTAATATTCTTGGGGTTGCAAAGATAAGTAAAATATCTGAGACTAGAACCCAGGTGTCCTTATTCCCAGTTCAGTGCTTTTTTTTCATCACACTCAATTTCAGAGAAATATTTTCTCATCAACAAATTGCCACGGCTTTATAAGCACGGTACATGAAAATTAGGACAAATGTTTCTATATTTATCCAGAAAGCTAGCTGCTTGTCATGATTGAGGCTCTTTCCACTTCCAGGTGAAAGTTATGATGAGAACGCCTCCAGTTCAATCCTCAATCCCATTTTATATCTCCTTCTCTTTCAATTCTATCCAATTCAATTCACTAAGTGTGTAGTAAATAGAAGTATCTCCTGTGTACCAAGCACAGTGCTAGTCACTGGGGATACTTGGCATAAACAAAGCAATCCCTGACCTAAAAGAGCTTACATTCTATCAGTGAGAAGCCGTGTGTCCACAGGTAAACAAATACAAAATATGTTTTTACATGAATGCAAAGTAACTTTGGAAAGGAAACACTAACAACTTGGGGGGTGGAGAAAATTGTCTTAAAGAAAGTGGCGCCCAAGTTATGCGCTGAATGGAGCTAGGGCATTGTTGATTGGCAAAAACCAGTTTGACTGGTACAACCGCAGCACCCAAGGAGGCCTGTATTGTGCCAAGCCTAATATAGCAGAGAATGAGCATTAACTCTTCCTCTGCTTCGACCAGAGCCAGGCTCTCAAGAGCCATTTGTTAACTATTCAAGGTGAGCATTTCCACCTTGGAAATCAGCACTACAAATTAGTGCTTAATTTATTGTTTTGTTGGTTGTCTAGACTTAAGAAAGAGATAGAGAAAATGTTCCAAATGCAGCTTAAATGTAAGAGTATGTGATGGGAAATTTTATTATTGCAGACCTGGTTGTTAAATATTTACCAGCACACTCCTTCCCCCCAAGGCTCAATCAGTCTTAAATCCATGCCCCTCGTTCTTCACTCTTTATTCGACAATTCAGAGAATATTCTAACTTTGCTGTTATTTAGAGTATTTAGAGAATACTAACTAACTTTACACAGATAACAGGGCAACCTCCTATTTATATCATACTGGCTCCTTATTGAGAACTCTATGTAAGTTTGAGTCCTCAGGGGTTCTGGACCTTTGACCAGAGCATAAGACATCGCTCCCACTCACCCACTGTGTACTGCCCACTGTGGGCATGGAGGCTGAACACAGAGACTGTCCCAGTTAGCTACTCTCCCCTGGAGGAGCAATGGACACTGTCAAAGCTTTGTACTCTGTGTGGGCTGTCATTCATCCTCTGGACTCCAATGTACTTTCAGGCATCTTAGAAGCAGAGATGAGGAGAGACAGCATGTCACCCATGAGGAATAGCTGGATAAAGTCATGGAGGAGAGAGATAGAAAATTATGTACCAGTAACTTCAAGTAGGTTAATATGGTGGAGCATAGAGTGAATAAAGAACTAAAGGTGAATAATCATCTTGAAAAATCAAGACATAGGGAAAGTGAGATGGCTGAGTAGATCAAGAGCCAGGCTTAGAAAGAGGAGATACTGGGTTCAAATTTGGCCTCAAAAACTTCCTAGCTGTGTGACCCTGGGCAAGTCACTTAACTCCCATTGCCTAGCCCTTACTACTCTTCTGCATTAGAACCAGTATATAGTATTGATTATAAGATGGAAAGTAAGGGTTAAAAAAAAAAAGACAGGTTGGAGCAAGATTGAGAAGGATTTAAATGTCAGCCACCAATAGGCATCATTTTCCTTAAAATAAGAAAGTAAGAATGTGTTTTCATTTGCATTCATGCAATATAGAAACTGTTGTATTTGTTTTCTTGTTTTGGAAATGAAATTGGAAATATAATAACCTACATTTATATCATAAGTCTTATCTATACAGTAGGACCTCATTTTATACAAACTCAATGTATGCAAATTCGGGTATACACAAATGGCAATCAAAAAGAGTAAAGGCAGAAAAAGAAGCAACATTTAAAAAAAATTCCGTACTAAATCCCAAGCACGATCAAGTCTCGCAGCAGTTTGCCCATCACTCTCGTTCTGGTTCTGAGAAGCCTTAGCATGAGTCATTACATTGTTTTGCACCAAACATTAGCTCCCACATCAGCCTTTGTCTGGAGTTCTCGCTTTTAAACAAGTTGTGTCTGTGTCAGTGAAGTGCTTCTCTTTGTTTCATTAACACTATTTAGTTATTAATAATGGCCCCAAAGTACCGAAATAGTGATGCTGGTAACAGTGATAAGTCAAAGAAAAATTCTCAAGTGCCCAACTATCTTTGTATAGGAAATGCTTTCTAAATAATGGGGTTTGCTATTATGTATGATTTTCAACTTACACGTCTTGGAACCTATCGATTGCATCAGATGAGGAAACTGATGAACCTATTTTTATAGGAGAATGTTGAATATTTCTCATAGTATTAGACAGATTTTAATTTTCCTTCTTATTGTTTTAAAAGTCATCCCACTTAGCATTTAAATTATTCTTGGTACATATTATTATGCTTGATCCTCATAATTAGTAGAATATCAGTTCCTTAAAGGCAGGAACTCTTCTCGGAATTCCTGGCATGAAATCTGACACAAAGGCTAGGAAACCAGGGCTAGTGGAGGTCCAGAGTGACAAAATTCCATCTCTGCACCCCATAGCCTTAGAGATTTGCCTGGAGCACTGATAGGTTAATCAGCCTGCCAAAAGGTATACATACATCCACTATGTGTCAGGGGCAGGACTTCATTCAAGTCCTCCTGACTTCTAGGTCAGCTGTCTGTTAACCATGCTGTACTAACTCTCTGACACATAGTAGGTGCTTATCAAACACTTGTTGAATGATTGAACTCTGTTCTGAGGTGTAATTACTTCTAATCATATTTTATAGAAAAGGAAACACAAAAGAATCAAAGTCACATGAGCCATTATATGGTTAATGTTTAATAGAGCTGGTACCCAAATTCAGATTTTCCCACCCTTGAGGACTGCTACTTTTTTCCTCCCTCTTCATTTGGTCTGGGACCCTTTATAATGTGTATTCCTTGTCTCTTGCTAGGTTAATGTCACCACACCTTCTATTGAAGTCAAGATTATAGGATGAATTGGATGAATGTGCCCTGATCTTTTTTTTTAAACCACACTTGTGATTCCATAGATATAAAGAATGAAGAAAAGTCTTCTACCAAATGCAGGTAGACACTCCCTCTGCAACTTAAAATCTTCATAGGGTAGCCTGGAGCAAAAGGAAGTTGAGTGACTTGTCTAGGGTCACATAGTCAATATGTATCAGAACTTGCCTCTAATATCACTCAAATTCTTTGCTCCAGGCAAGACTTGATCCCAGGTCTTCTGGAGTCCAAGGGTGGCTCTCTATCTTCTATGTCATTTTGGCCACTATTGACCTCACTATATCTCATAATCACAGATTAGACCTTTAGTACCAACCAACAGTCTCATAAATTCATGAACCTGGTACCATAAGGTACTATTGATGGATTGACATATTCAGTACACATGTCCCCCTAAAAGTGGGCCAATAGGGTCATCTTGGAACATGACTGAAAATTATCATCTGAATTCCTTAATATCAAATAACCTCTTCATTGTTAAAATTGCTAAACTTAACCACTAAGTTTCTCAGAGTCTGAAAGGTGTATTGTTATTGCTATTTCTTACTTTCAGGCTCATGCATTTGGTTGGAGACTAGAGGTACAATTTGTGACTGTGGAACATAGTTAATAGTGGCAAAAATGGCATAGCAATATGTGGAGGATTTTAATCATTGCTTTTTTGGTCTGAATTAAGGTCTTGACAGTTTTATTGCATTATTTCCCACATTATGGCATTCAGAGTTTGTTTGTTTGTTAATTTGCCATTTTCTTTTGGGAGATTGCAATGACCTGAGTAGCCTATGCATCTTGTTAAATGAAGAAGGCCCAGGGAAACTCAAAATCCCCAATCATTTCTGTCAAAATAAGAACAGCCATAGGGGAATCTGAATATCAACTAGCTGCCAATTACTCAAGTCTTCTCTCCTTCCTTCTTCCCTCCTTACCCAACCATGAACCCAAGTCTAGGCTCCTCACTCTCTTCCCTAAATGCCTGGACCTGCTCAATTCAAGACCTTATGAAAAACCCACCATTTTGGATGCCCTATGTCAACTGGAACACTAGTGAAATGGGCCCAGTTTCACCAAGGCCACAGTGGGATATGTTCAATTCCACTGGAGGCCCTACTGGACTTAACCCATTTCCACTATAATCCCCGATTCCCCTTATTTATCAAAAGTATATCTTCTCAACAAATTGGACTTGCTTTACTGTCTTGTCCTGATACTGGACCATTGGTCTTCCAAACCTTCCTAATTCTTTCCTGAGACAGACTTAGTTAAACTAACTCCATATACTCTTTCCTCAAGTTCAGTCAATTTGGTATATATAGAATTCATTATTTTGAAATACTATTGATTTGGGATTTCATTTTTTTGATTAGGTTTTTTTTTTTTGACAAAATTTCCTTTCTTCAGTAGTTTTGTGTTTTCCAAATCTGTTGGTCTCTCATTTCTTTAGAGAGAATCCATCAATGATTCAATTTTTCCTGCTTTTCCAATTGTGATTTGAAATTCTGCATTGAGTGCTCTATTTTCTACTTAGAGAGCTCTAATTTCCAGCCTAAATTCATTTCTAGTTTCTTCCCTTTTGAATTTTATTTCTCTTTTGAGCCATACTAAGATTTCTTGTTATTATTCAGTGGAAGGTTGGGGGAGCCTCAAGGTTCTTAAATTATATTTTGTTGTTCAGTCATGCCAACTCTTCATGACCCCATTTATTTGGTGGGGGGCAGGGGCAGGTTGGCAAAGATGCTAGAGTAGTTTGCCATTTCCTTCTACAGCTCATTTTACAGATGAAGAACCAAGGCAAATGGGATTAAGTGGCTTGCCCAGGTCACATAGCTAGGGAGTGTCTGAGGCTAGATTTGAATTTAGAAAGAAGTCTTCCTGACTACAGACCGAGCACTCTGCCACCTTGCTGCCATCTCTCATCAAACATTATTGCTTCATTTTTCCTTCATATCATAATATTTGCTCATTATAATTTGCTTTCTCTTTGTGTTTTGCTCATTTTTCCTTCAGAGCTTAAGAAACCTCTTAGTTGCCATTTCTGTTTAGCCCCAGTTTTCATTCTTAGTATCTTTGATGTACTCTCTTTCTGACTCCTCCCTCTTTATTGGACCCATAGATCACTCAAGACTTGGCCACAAGCTGGCCTTGGCCTCCTTTCCTTGAATGATATGGGGTTTCCCAGCCTAAATCCAAGCTCTAAATAATCCCCAAGATATGAAACTGAATCCATCCCCCTCTACTGGACTCCACAGCTGGCAACAGCAAGCAAAAGTGTATCCCAGGCTTGGGAGAAGCCCAGCCTTAAGGAAGGGACTCCACAGCTAGAAAGATCTTTTTTTTAGAGAGCCATTTGTTAAACGTTTGCCAGCACATCCCTATTCCTCCACCTTAAAAGAAACTGCAGAAGCATCCTCTGCCCAGCTGAAGATAATCAGAGCAATGGAAAGAATTCAGCCAGATGAAAATGGTTTTGCCTGAGTGGCTGCCTTGGACCTAAGGGAAAGGGGACTGTAAACCAAGCTGGGATCAGTTAAGTATCTTGGGAATTACTCAGAGTAGAGATTCAGGCTGGGGAACTCCATATCACCCAAGGAAAGGAGGCTGAGGCAAACCCATGGCCAAATGGAGACTTCATAGTTACTCTTCAATAGGATAAGCAGACTAGATTTAAGAAAGAAAATAAACTCAGAAAGAAAAAAACTTTTAAAAGTATGGAGCCCCCAAAATACTATTAAATACTTGACATTGTTTACTAGGGATTTCCTGGCCATCAGTCAACCCTAATTCTATGGATCTTCAGTTCATAAGGTTCTCGGAAAAGATGTTCAGACTTGAGGCACAATAAGGCAAGAAGGTTAGTGTTCCTCAGAACCAGTTTTTTAAAAATCTGGATGGAAGCTCAGTGTGCTCTAGGTTCATTGTTACCAACAATAATCAATGAATTAACAAATGGTTATTAAGCCCTTTGCTGTGGTTGAAGCATTATGCTAGGCATTTAAGGAAATAAATAAGGATGAAACAATTCCTATTCACAAAGAATTTCTAATGAAAGAAATAATATAATAAAGTAATGTTAACTTGTATATATTGCTTTAAGATTTGCCATGTACTGTTCAAATATTATCTTGTTTTATACTCACAACAACTCTGAAAAGAATGTGCTATTATTTCCCCCATGAGGAAACTAAGACACAAATTTAAGTGAGCTGTCCATGGTCACAAATTTCGTAAGTATCTAAGGGAAGATTTTAAACCTCAGATCTGCCTGATTCTAGATCCACCACTCTATTGTGCCACTTAACTGTCTCTAAGCAAGTCACTCTCTCTTTGTCTCTCTGTCTCTGTCTCTCTAACTCTCTGTTTCTTTCTCTCCTCCTAGAGGCAGGTAGGTAGCACAGTTGCTATACATAGAGAAATATATATGTATATATATATATATATATATATATATATATATATATATATATATGTATGCTCACACCTATGTATATGTATGTGAAAATATATACACATATATTCATATATGTATGTACACACATACCTATGTAGAGATATATACATGTGTCTACGTTAAACTATAACAAGCATTTATGACGCACATGTTGACTTTTAAAGTTGTTATATATAATAAGCAAATGAGTAAACAAAATTCACTTAAAGAGAATAAAAGAATACAAATAAATGCAACTGATTAAATATAAGGTAGTTAGAGAGAGACAGGACTAGCAGTTAAGGACATCAGGAAAGACTTATTGTAGAAAGTGGTACCTGAGCTAAATCTAAGGAAGAGAGGAGTGTCTGGGGCATGTGATGAATAGCCTGGGGGACTAGACATTTTCTCTGGTCTCTTTGACCTCTCAAACCTCTCCAAAACAGGAATTGTGAACTAAAGATTTAAAAAAACCTTCAAGCTTTATCCATAATTTAGTATATCTGAAATCCAAAAGAAGGTTTAAAAAAAATAACATGACACTACTAAAGTCTATCCTAAGCTCGCTCAGCCCCTTTGGTCATGTCCCATACTATCGACAGTAAGGATGCACCTCCTGACTCAAGCATCTGACATACAGGCTTGCAACAAAATCCAGCCCGACACCCTGGTCTCCCCTTTCTCTCTCCCATGCTATAGAGATGCCAGCTCTAGGCTGTAGAAGTTTGATCCACTGTAACTGATAGTTAGAACTAGAGAAGCACTTTAGGGGAGGAAGTTTGATGGTGCTCCACAGCCAGAGCCCAGGAGGCATCAGGCTATACTGCAAAATATATCTATAGAAGATCCAGAAACAAAGGGAAAAGGGGGAAAAAATATGTGTCTGGATTTTAAATGGAGCTCAATAGAACCAAGAGAACATTGTAAACTATTATTGTTTATTCATTTCCAATGTGTCTGACTCACAGAGTCACAAAGACTTTGGGGTTTGTTTTTTTTTTTTTTTGGAAAGACACTGAGGTGATTTGCCATTTCCTTCTCCAACTCATTTTACAAATGAGGAAACTGAGGCAAACAGGAGGAAGTGACTTACTTAGGGTTACACAGCTAGTAAGTGTCTGAGCCTGTATTGAACTATCCTCTGTGCCACCTACATGGTCCTAATATTATCACAGTAGCAGCAATATTGTAACAATGGTCCTCTGTGAAAGATCTAGCTATTCTGATCAAGACAATGATCCAAGACAATTCCAAAGGACCCATGATGAAAAATGCTGTCCACTTCCAGCGAGAAAGGACCAATAAACTCCAAGTACAGATTGAAGCATACCTTTTACATTTTATTTTTCTTTGCTACATTGCTATGGCATGTATATGGAAGTATATTTTGCATGACTTCACATATATGTAATTGATATTATAGGGCTTGCCTTCTTTTTTCCCTGTGTACATTCTGCAACTGAATTTTATTAGCTTTTGTGAATAATCTCTATCATGTACTGGGAACTATGAATTTATTTCTCATTACTAGGTTTAACAGACAGTTGTTCAACACAGACTAAGTCTTTAATTGAGGTCATTTCCCAGGCAGAATCTCTTTCTAGCATATGCAAGTTCCTTCCTTCCATTTCAACCAGGCTTAAACTGATCTCCATCAGGCTGGTTTTCATGATGAATCCCCTCCTTCATGAGGGGGATACCACGTCCTGGTTCTTACAAATCAGAACTTTCAAGGGTGATTTGTGGAACGTGATTCTTCATTTGCTGATGTGCCTTGCAGCTGCTCTTCCTCTTTTCTCTCCCTTAAAGGGCACACAGCTTAAAGACAGTGAGTGAAACAGGTTCCTCTAACTCTGGTACCAGTGCTTTTCCCACATTACAAGTTGTGTCAGAAAAGTTAGGCGTAGTTCAGTAGTGTTCTTAGCTCTTGAAAACACTGTCTATATATTGGATACCCAAATAAGAGGCAGGACAAAACTTTATATGAATGGGCCCATGTTTCCTAGTTCTTTGAATCCCTTATTATCATATTTTGAGGATCTGATGCTTGGATTTCCCTCCAGAAGGCTGGACTGAGGCTGGATGGCTCGTGGGTGCCACAGGCTTATTTGATTTGAGATCAGCCTGATTCCCCTGCTGCACCTCAGGCCAGTACCCCCAGAGCTGGTGTTTGGGGTCATTGAGGAATCTTCAGCTTCAATGGCATGTTAGACAGGTCTGTACTGTCCAGCACTGCCCTAGGCAATGCCTCTGCCACTGGGTGCAAGTCAAATGGGAATGAGGAGGGAGGAGCAGCCACAACAGAGGGTCCTTTTCACTGAGGGGTCCTGTCGCAGGATGAGCCTCTTCCTGATGGTTCTCTCCATGTGGCAGTAAAACATCGCCAGCACCTGGTTCTTGGGGTTCTGGGCTAGGACGCGATGGGCAGCCGAGTACAAGAAGCTGAGTCTCTGAAAAGCCTCCTTGTCCTTCACCTGGCCCACCATTCGCCCAGCAGCTCTTATACACCCTGGCCTGCCGGAATATTGCCCCATTCCTCAGGGCTTGCCTTCTTGCTGGATGGGGGAGGAAGAGAATTTAGAACTCAAAATATTTTGTAACTAAATGTTATAAGCTTTAAAAAATGCAATTGAGAAATATTTAATAAAATATATGAAAATAATAATATTAATAAAACTACAAAATTTATCATACCATAGCCTACTCTTCTTCTCAGAGCTTCAGAGACTGAAACTATGGAAATAAAATCTGAACTGCTGATGCTAGACCAGAGAATTGGAAAAACCAAGACGGTGGGTCAGGACACCAAAACAGAGCACTGTGGTGGTATGCAGGGATTTTGTGTGACCCTCTACTAAGCTGGAGGGAAAGAGTTCAGCAAGTAACTGGGGCAAGTTCTGTCTTCCAAATGTCAGTTGGAGCACAGGCCTAAAGTGATGAATTGTGAATTGTCCAGGAAGGGCAGAAGGATGCTGATATGTTTTGATGTCTAGCCCCCAAGGAAATTACAAAAAAGGAGGGAGTCAGAAAGTGAGCAATAGGGGAAAATAAAGGGGGATATTGAAATTACCAAAGATCTCAAGAAGAAGAAATCTCAAAGACCTTGAACACAGAACTAAGTCAACAGGGAAAATATCAATAGAGAAAGAGAAATACAGTCTCTAGGTCTAGTAAACAAATTCAAGCATCTATGAATAAATTCTGTAAAGCAAAGGAAAATTACCCAACTCTTGATGATAAAGAAACTGTGGAATTGAGGAGAATGTGAACCACAGTATGCAATCCTGAAGGAATGGAAAGAGAAGTCAGAAATATGAGAGCAGAACATATGGCCTGCACATCAAAA
Organism: Monodelphis domestica; assembly: GCF_027887165.1. Lineage (NCBI taxonomy): Eukaryota > Metazoa > Chordata > Mammalia > Didelphimorphia > Didelphidae > Monodelphis > Monodelphis domestica. The sequence continues at coordinate 67,658,086 of NC_077230.1, forward strand.
ATAATGGACAAAAATAAAAGAACTGGAATCTACACTGAGAAGTTTCACCAAAAAAACCAACAAACAAAAAGAACAATAGATTGAGAATGCAAGTACACAGAAAGGAAGAAGAGCAGCAAAAACAAGAAAACTTAAAAAAATGCAGAATGTTTAGAGACAACCTGAGGGTCATAGATCTCCCAGAAGAACACTAGAGGACAAAAACTTTAACACTGCAGTGCAGGAAATAATACAAGAGAACTTCTCAGAACTTTTGAACACAGAAAATGAAAAACTGATTGAAAAAAGTCATGAATCACCTACAGAAAAAGAAAAGAAAAGAAAAGAAAAATCCTTGGAAGATAACAGATGCAAACTAAGACACATAGTGGTTAAATTTAATAATTTATTTCAGAAGAAATAGGTTTTGCATGCAATCAAGAGAAAGATTTTCAAATACAAAGGAAAAGATATTGGAATACCATACCACTACATGCACCCACCAGTAAACACAGGATGAAATGGAGTAATATATTCAGAAGATCAGTGTAGATCAGGAAGCAGACCAGGGTGACCTACCCTGCAAATATGAATTTAATAATAAATGAAAAAATATAAACATTTAGTAATAAAGCATTTGAAATATTCTTAGGAAGAAAACCAGGCTGAAGAGATTATTTGCTTTGCACACACTAAAACTAGAGGAAGAGTGAGGAAATCTGCAGTTGAGGGCAGCTACAAGAGAGTGACAGCAAGAGATCTGTAAGAACATCTTTCAAAATATACACAAAGAGACAAGGGTAAAGGTGGAAGTCAGATAGTGAAGCGACAATGAAGAGCCTGGGGCATTATGGACAGAACTTGGCAACATCCTGCCTAAAGGTGAATCAGTGGTTTCTGTTTGTTTTTGATATGTGTGTATGGTTCTATATTACAAAATAAGGTGAATGAAAGAGGGGGATATATGATCTGTAAGGGTCAAATCAAGCAATGAGAAGAAGATGACCTCTGTGATTTTATAAGAAAAGAGCCTGCGGGACTGTGGGTGAGGAGGAAAGCTGGAAGGAATGGAAAAGGAGCAGAAGATAGGAGAAAGACCCTGCTCTGGTACTGGGAGAGGTTCAACTGACATACACTTTATGCTTATTTTTTTTTAATTTTTTTTCCTTTTTTAATTTAAAATATTTTTCCATGGTTACAGGATTCATGATCTGACAAACACTCCAGGCAACTAGCTGCCATTGCTCATTGATTGATTGATTATTATCTAGGACTTATTTCTTCCTACCCTTACTGCCACCTATGGATCTCCTTCTATTGTCAACTTTTTTTTTTTTAGATTTCACCTGGTCTTACTATAATTGCAGCCCCCAAAGATTTAGAATTCACTGCCAAATTTATATATTTTTAAATAATTGTATTTTACATAATTTATAATTTACTGCCAATCTCTGTCCCCTTGTAATCATCATTCCTTGACTATTTCCCAGCTCTACAACCCACTCAGGATTGTGATTGTAGTAGAATGGCATAAGAGCTTAACATTGGATGAAGATGGTAGATGGGCAAGTAACTAAACTTTTGTAAATCTCAGTTTCCTTATCTTCAAAATGGGAAAAATAATAGTTGTACTCTGTAGGATAATTATGAGGATCAAATGTGGTAAAGTCATCAAGACCAGCTCTCTCATTTTTCTTTTCTTTTCTTTTTAAACCCTTTTCTTCCATCTTAGAATCAATACAAGTATCAGTTGCAAGACAGAAGAGCAGTAAGGGCTGGGCCATTGGGGTTAAGTGACTTGCCCAGGGTCACACAGCTAGAAAACATCTGAGATTAATTTGAACTTAGATTCTCCTGACTCCAGGCCTAGCACTCTTCCACTGAGCCACCTAAATGTCCCTTAGTCCCTTCATTTTTCAAATGGGGAAACTGAGGCCCACCGAGATCAAGTGATTTACCCATTATTTAAAGCTAGTTAGAAGGAGTAGAAATGGGGATTGATATACCCTATGATGACAAATCTAGTACTCTGAAACCCATTGCTTCCTAGTCAATAAAAGTTTGTTGAATTCAATTGCATTTGGAATACTGAGGGTCACTGCTTACAGATGAAGCCTCACTATGCCATCAGTCAATTGGGGCAGACCTGGAAAGGTTTTTTAATTGAATATTATCTTGCCCTTTAGCTCTATGGTCAAACAGGGCAAATTCTAGCATCCATTTTAAGTGATCTAAATAGATTACTGGCAGCAGCTGGTGATTAAAGACTGCACTAAAAGGACAACTCATAGTTATCCTTCTTTCCCATTGCTTATATCTTCATTTTCTGATTTAATGAGTCTGTTATAATGCTTTCTATTCCACAAATGCAAACCCTCTGCTGAGAGCTTCCATCAGAAGCCTTCTACAAATCTTAGTTTATAATGCATACTTCATTCCCAGGCCATTACTGCAGTAAACAACTCAGGGGTGAGGCTTGTGCAGAGGAAGGGGGACAGAAGAGAATGCCAGAACAGGAAATTAACAAGGTCAGTGGTATCATTCCTGAGATAGGAAGGACGGTGGCATTTATCCATGGGAAGAAAGAAAAATGGAGTGAAAGTTCAGGAACTACAGTCTACTAGAAGAAGATGGCTTCTACTTCCCTCTCTGAAACATAGCATTTGTAATTAATAAATAACCCACAAGCTATAATTATAGACTATCTAAAGTCTTCAAACACTTGATCTCAATATTCTACTTTGAATGCTTTCCTTATAAGTTACACTAATTTATTTCAGTCCCCGTGAATGTTTTAATGGTTTTCTTCTTGGGCAGAGTATAGAATGCAAGGATTTCAGGGCCAAAGGATCATAGATTTAGATATGGAAGGGGCCTTGACAGTCATTTAGTCCCACCTGCTCATTTGACCAATTAGTAATGGAGGCCCACAGAGATTTTTCAATTTGCCCAGGATTATCTCGGTAGCAAATAACAGAGCCAGGATTAGGACTCTGGTTCTTAAAATTTTAAATCTAGGTCACTTTCCATTGTACCGTGTTGCCTCTTGAAAGAAATATGTTTTCGTTTGTTATTTGTCATTTGGGGTGGTCTTTTTTTGTCCTTTGTGAAGTTGATCAGTGATATAATGGGATGATGTATTGACTTGCACATGAATTGGATTTAAGTGAGAGAGAGCTGCATAAAGTCCTCCACTCTCTCTTCCACAGTCATCAAAGCCCATTGACTAGATAAAATTTCAGATGATTTCAAAGTATCGGTAACCCTTCAGTTGACAAAGGGTCAAAGGATATGAACAGGAAGTTCTCAGAAGAAGAAATTAAAACTATCTTTAGTCATAAGAAAAAATGCTCCAAAACTCTGGAAATGCAAATTAAAACAAGTCTGAGGTACCATCTAACTTATATCAGATTGACTAACACAACAACAACAACAATCAAAAAAAATGGAAAATGATAAATGCTGGAGAGGTTATGGAAAAATTGGGACACCCATATACTGCCAGTGGAATTGTAAACAGATATAACCATTTTGGAGATCAATTTGGAACCATGCCCAATAGGCAATAAAACTGTACATATCCACTGACCCAGCAATGCCACTACTAGCCCTGTATCCCAAAGAGGTTGAAAATAGGGAGAAAGAACCTAACTCTACAAAGATATTTATAGCAGTTCTTTCTGTGGTAACAAAAAACTGTAAACTGAAGGGATATCCATCAATTGGGGAATGGGGTTGAACAAGTTGTGTTATGTGATTATAATGAAATACTATTGTATCATAAGAAATGAAAGACAAGATAATCACAAAAAAACCTAGGAAGACATATGAAGTGATGCAAAGTAAAGTGCTCAGAACCAGGAGAACATTATACACAGTCATAAATAATAATGTATGATGATTGGCTACGAATGACTTAATTATCATCAGGAAGGCAAGAATCTGGGACAACTGCAAGAAACTCATGACAGAAAAATGATATCCACTACAATAGAAGGAACAGATGGAGTCCAAACACAAATTGAAATATCACTTTATTTTCTCCATGAATTTTTCTTTAGTGTACTCAATTTGTCTTCTTTCACATGATGAACATGTAAATATGTATTATATGATATATACAACCTATGTCATATTACCCACGTTCTTGGGGAGAGGGGAGGTTTGGGTAAGAGAGAGAAGATATAGATTGCAAAATGTTAGAAAATAAATACTAAGAAATTGTATTAACATATAATCTGGAAAAAAGTTAAAATTAAAAAAAAAAGAAAGAAAAGACAAAATGGATTCAAAATGCCAGAAAATGAATATTTAAAATTGTGTCAATATGTACTCTGGAAAAATAGTAATAAAAAATAAAAGTATACAAATATTCTTTAATTAAAAAAAAAATCAAGAGGACTGGTGATGGCCCAGGATGCAGTGGATAACTTTGGCATCTTTGATGTCTGACTAAGCTCTGAATATTTCACAGTTCCTGATTTAGATGCTTTCATGGCCTTGGAATCAAATTATTCTCATCCACCCATTTTACTGGAGCAAGTTTTCACATGTTTGCCAAGAGGTTTAAAGCTTGTCAGTTATTCTCAATTGGATTAGTCCATCTGGAGAGTCATGTCATTTTTAATGGGGTGTGGCCATCACACACGCTACAGTTTCTTGGAGCCACAAGTGGATATTTTGGAGAAACCACATCGAGATATATATAACAATGTGTCACATATTCTTTCTTTTAAGTATATGTTATTAGCCTTTAATAGTATTACTCATATAAGTAATTGCTGCTACACGAAGAAAATAGTATGAAGTAAGTATGTTGTAATTGATAAAGGACTAACCTTGGAGTCAGAAAGAAAATAGGTTATTCTCTAAGAGGAAAAGTTAAACAGTTTCAGATCTACATTAGTGAATAGAGCTGCCACACTGGAAAATATGACCAGATCTAGACCCCACTTTCCCAACAATAATTAAAACATAGCTAGCATTTGCAGTATTCTTGAGTCAAAAGAAACTAGGAAGTATAATCAGAGAAGTTGCCAAGACTCTCAAATAGTCAAGTAGGAAGCGGGAGCTATATACTTCTTAGTCTTTTGAACATGCCATTGAAAAACTTAGAGGAGTAAAGCATGCAAGATAATAAAGTGGAAGGGGTGGGGTGGGAGATATTCTCTCTCTTCCTACTTAGCAATATTCTAAAACTGCACCCAAAGGAAAGTGAAGTCTTCTGCCCACACTTGGAATGGAATGAGCTGTCTATTTCCTGAGGATCTATTCTGCCAAATGGATGGGCAAAAAGCATAATTCATGTACACAATGGAGTCATGAGAATTTTAGAGTTCTGGCTCTAGAAAACGAAACAATTGTTTCTTACAATCTTTTCAGTAAACCTTGGGCTATATTCCTTCTTGTCCCCATGTATTTGTATTTTAATATAATTGATCCCTCAAAATGGAATTTTAAGAACTCTGGTACCTTAGTGAAGAAGATGACCAAAGGAACTTCTCAACATAGGTTAGTGGCTACTAAGATTAGCCTTCAGGCCATGGCACTCTTCTCATTTTCCTTTATACTGCTTCACTTGGTGATCTCATCAACTTCAATAGTTTCAATTATCACCTCTATACAGATGGCTCTCAATTCTACTTGTCCAGAATCTCTGCCTAGCCTCCAATATTGAACTGCCTACTGGGCATCTCCTATCCTAGAGGCCTTTTAAAATAAATTTATCTAAACCTGAGCTCATTCTTTCCTCTCAAACTCTGCCCTTTCCCCAAATTCTCTATTACTATCTATATGAGATAATATTTGTAAAGCAGTTAGCAGAGAGCCTGGCACATAGTAGGTGCTTAATAAATTCTGTTCATCCCTTTCCCTTGAGGGTACCATCATCTTTCCAGTCATCCAGGCTTACAACCCTGAGGTAGGTCATCTTCAACTCCTCTCATGTCTCACATCCAGTCAGTTGTCATTTCTACCTTTGCAACATTTCTCATATATGCCCTCTTCTCTCTTCTGACACTGCCATCACCCTGATGAACGCCCTCATCACCTTGTGCCTGGACTATTGCAATAGTTTAATGGTTTGTTCACCTCCCTTCAAGTGTCTCCTAACTCCAAACCATCCTTCACTCAGCTGACAAATTACACTTTCTAAAGATCACGTCTCATCATGTCACGTCCCATTCAATCAACTTGCCATTCTTCTGCCTTAGAAGGAATATACAATGTTGATTCTCATATGGAAGATGAGTTAAAAAAAAAAAAAGAAATCAGTACTGTATACAGGCTAGCAATAGGGATTAAGTTACTTGACAAGAATCACACAGCTAGGAATCTGAGAACAGATTTGAATCCAGGACCTCCCATCTCAATCTATTGAGCTATCTAGCTGTCCCTTCTCAATTTAGCTTTAAAAGCCATTTATAACCTGATCTATTTCCTACTTTTTTTTCAGTCTTCTTGAACTTTATTTTCCTCTACATACTCTAATCCAATGAAATTGGCCTCCTTGCTATTCCTAACACAGGACACCATCTCCTAACTTTGAGTGCTTCTGGTGCCTATTTCCCATGTATAGAATTTTCTTCCAATTATCTTCCCTTCCTGGCTTCTCTGGCTTCTTTGATGTCTCAGCTAAAGTCTCACATTCTATGAGAAACTTCTCCAGATCCTCCTTAATATTAGTGCCTTCCATTTCAAATTATGCTCAAAAGGCTCTAAAAGACTGTCTGCCCTTTGATCCAGCCATAGCACTGCTGAGTTTGTACCCCAAAGAGATAATAAGGGAAAAGACTTGTACAAGAATATTCATAGCTGCGCTCTTTTTGGTAGCCAAAAACTGGAAAATGAGGGGATGCCCATCAATTGGGGAATGGCTGAACAAATTGTGGTATATGTTGGTGATGGAATACTATTGTGGTCAAAGGAATAATAAAGTGGAGGAATTCCATGGAGACTGGAACGACCTCTGGGAAGTGATGCAGAGTGAGAGGAGTAGAACCAGGAGAACATTGTACACAGAGACTGACACACTGTGGTACAATTGACTGTAATGGACTTCTCCATTAGTGGTAATGCAGTGATCTTGACCAACCCGGAGGGATCTATGAGAAAGAACACTATCCACATTCAGAGGAAACACTGTGGGAGTAGAAACACAGAAGAAAAACAACTGCTTGATTATATGGGTTGAGGGTATATGATCAGGGTTATAAACCCTAAATAGTCACCCTAGTGCAAATAGCAATAATATGGAAATAGGCCTTGACCAATGACACATGTGGAATTGTGCATCAAAAGGGGTTGGGGGAGGGGAAGGAAAGACCATGATTTTTGTAATCCTGGAAAAATACTCTAAATTAATCAATTAAATAAAATAAAAAATATTAGTACTTTCCCTCTGAGTTTCTATTTATTCTGTACATATTTGTTTGAACATAATTGTTTGCATGTTGACTTACTGTCCTCATTAGAACCTGAGCTCCATGAGTTCAGGGGCTATTTTTTTTTTGCCTTTCTTTCTATCCTCAGTGCTTAACACAATGCTTGGTACACAGTGAGTGATTAACAATTGTTTGTTGATTGACTATCCCTGCTTGTCGGCTATGTTTCTAAAATTCATGTCAGTAGCACAACTGTGACATGAAGGGCCAAGCTACCCTTGGGAGGTATTACTTTTTTGGCACATTGTTCCCCTCCACCTCCCGCCAGATAATCTGGGAATATTATTCATCCTGCCAAAGATATCATCACCATTGCCTCATGTATGTCCTTTGTAAATGTTAAATGCTTAATAATTACTTTTTAATTAATCAATTATTCCACTTAAGTGATAAATAGGTTTATTTTTAGACAGACAAAAACAAAGAGAGTTCTAATTAGGGATAATCAGAAATAATAATACCTATGGACACTCCCCTCCTGGAGGTCTATATAACCTTAGTCATGCAGAGTCATTGCCCTCAGTAGGATTCTCAATAGGAGTCACCTCTAAATTAACTACTCAGCATGTTTCTCCTATTAAGGGGCATTATATAGCATCTCTCATTGATCTGCCTGCATTTCTTCTCAGTTCTCAGCAAATGACATTGCCTGCTTGCTTTTTCAGAGAACCAGCTCTCCATCAGGGGCTCCACAAGGAAGAATGGTTCAGAGCTTCCGTCTCATCAGATTGTATTACAGCCCAATTCCACAGCGCCTCCTTCCAAAGTTCCTGTGACCTCTGGTCTCACTCCAAGAATCATTCAGGAATCAGGAACAAACACACTTTACTCCTCATCCATCTAATCAACTCTTTGTCATTAATACCGGAGTCAAAGTCAGATTAATTCATAAACTACTTTCAAATGTCAGTTTATCAGTCAAATGCAAGCTCTTTCCTTACAGGGAGCTTTCTTAGAGAGATCCTTGTGTCTAGCACCTAGAACAATACTTCATACACAAGAGGTGTTGAAGGTACGATTATTGAGATTAATTAAATTTCCTTTCCCCCCAGGATGGCCCTTCTCATAAGCACCCCCCCCCCCCCGCTCCAAAGGGAGTCTTTCCTTGTTAGCAAGTCCTACAAATCTAGATTCTTGGCATAGCTCCATTTCCCATGCCCCTCTCTTTTTGCCCCTTCAAGTCTTGGGATTAATTGAATCCAATAAACATATACTAAGTGCCTACTATGTACTGTCATAAGGAAGAGATAAGTTTAGGGGTGCAGAACACAGTGGTATGAGAACAGCAGAAAAAAAATTCTGGAATGCTGCAAGGGGGTTAAGTGAAAAACTCAGAGATTATTAGGGGCTGTCTGTCTCTATCAGGATTTGAACTTGGAGGGAGTGGATGCTGCCATGTCCTGAGGGTTTGACCTTATCCTTTGTTATAGCTGTGTTCCTGGTTTTGTGCTGTGTGTCCTGAAGAAGATCTAAGGAAGCTGTCTCTGTCCCATGACATCTGCAACTGGCAGTAAGATGAGGTCCAAATCCTTCCTTCCTTCCTCCTTTCCTTCCTCCCTTCCTCCCTTCCTTCCTTCCTTCCTTCCTTCCTCCCTTCCTTCCTTCCTTCCTTCCTTCCTTCCTTCCTTCCTTCCTTCCTTCCTTCCTTCCTTCCTTCCTTCCTTCCTTCCTTCCTTCCTCCCTCCCTTCCTCCCTTCCTCCCTTCCTCCCTTCCTCCCTTCCTTCCTTCCTTCCTTCCTTCCTTCCTTCCTTCCTTCCTTCCTTCCTTCCTTCCTTCCTTCCTTCCTTCCTTCCTTCCTTCCTTCCTTCCTTCCTTCCTTCCTTCCTTCCTTCCTTCCTTCTTTCCACATTGTAGAAGATGAAACCTACCAGGAGACCAGTATAGATTTAGGTTTGATATAAGCTTGAACCTGAAAAAGGAGTGAGGCTATAAATGAAAAGAGGGTGAAGGAATGGAAACTAAAGGCCCCTTAAGGACAGCTAGGTGACTTAGTGGATAGAGAGCCAGGCCTAGAGACAGGCCTAGGTTCATATCTAGCCTCAAATTCCTAGCTATATGACCCTGGGCAGGTTTCTTGCCCGCCCCCACCCCCCATTTCCTTGCCTTTACTCTTCTCCTTTGGAAGCAATACTTTGTATTGGTTTTAAGATAAAAGGTAAGGGTTTAAAAAAATACTGTATGGATCTTATCTCATTTCTTTTTATCTATTTCCCTGAGGTTAAACACTTGTACATAAAATAGGAAGATAATCTTTTCCTCTGACCCCAACTAGCATACACAAAGAGAGATATAAAACATCCTTGTGAGGACAGATAGGCCATAGTACTCCTAGGTGAGTTTTAGCTAAAATGTGACTTTTGATGTAGTGGACTGATTTCAAGATAGACCTTGAGTTCAATTTATGGGTCATTCTGCTATCTTTAATCAAATAGGCAAAGGAAAAGGAAGAGTCAGTTATCTTCTGACCACTTCTGGGTGATGCTAGACTCATAACTTGCTTCCCTAAAGAATACAAGAGAATTATAAAACTTTCTCACCCCATATTGCAGAAGGTGTCCTTACTCTTAAGTAGAAAAGGTAATAAAAATAAATAATGGAGTATGTTGAGGATGGTGAAAGGATTTGACAGCAATTCATGAAAAATAGTTGAAGGAAATCAGTTTGTTTAGCCTAGAAAAGACTTGAAAGAAGAAGGATAATAGTATTTTTTTCTCTGTTTAGCATTTTAAAAATTAATTATTTTTAAGTCTTTTCTTTAGAAAATTTGAGTTCCAAATTCTCTCTCCAGTTCTGTCCAACCCACCCATCATCCACTGAGAAGACAAGTAAAATTATGTCAATTATACATATGAAATCATACAACATATATTTCCAAATTAGCCATATCATAAGAAGCAAGAAAAATAGAGAAAATTATACTTCAATTTGTACTTAGAGTTTCATTCATTCTCTCTCTAGAGGCTGATAGCATTTTTTCATGATGATTCCTTTGGAATTATCTTGGATCATTGTATTGATCAGAGCAGCCAAGTCTTTAATAGTTGATCATCATTGCAACCATCCTATTACTTTCCACAATGATCTCCTGTTCTCACTTTCCTTTGCATCAGTTCATATAGGTGTTGCCATATATTTTTCTGAAACCACACCCACCCTCTTAATTTCTTATAGCACAGTAGCTTGTTTGGCCACTCTTCAGTTGATGAAAAAATTTCCAATTCTTTGACAGCACAAAAAAACTATATATATATATATATATATATATATATATATATATATATATATATATAGTCTTTGTCCTTTTTCTTTGATCTCTTTAAATACAAAACAGTATTGCTGGGTCAAAAGGTAGTTTCTTTGAGCCTAGTTCCAAATCATTCGGCAGAATGATTAAACCAATTTATAACTCAACCAATAGTTTGTTAGTCTACCATTTTTCCCCCTCATCTCCTCTAGCATTTGTCATTTCTGATAGGGGTGAAGTGGTTCCTCAGAGTTGTTTTAATTTACACTTCTCTAATCAATAGTGATTTAGAGCATCTTCATACGACTACAGATAGATCTTATTTCTTCTAAAAACTGCCTTTTCATATCTTTTGACCATTTATCAATTGGGGAATAACTTATTTTTATAAATTTGACATTTCCCTATGTATTTGGGAAGTTAGGCTTTTAGCAGAGAAATCTGCTCTAATTTTTTATATTACTTCATTGTCTCGGGTACCTTTCAGCAAAATATCCTGCTTATCTCTTTTAATTTTCTGGTTTTTGCTTTTACTTTGTTTAAGATCATGATTGTGACTCCTACATTTTTTACTTCAGCTGAAGCTTAAAAAATTCTGTTCCAATCCCTCATTTAAATTCTGCATGTCTTTCTGCTTCAAGTGTTTCTCTTGTAACAACATATTGTAGAGTTCTGATTTCTAAACCTATCTGCTTCTATTTTATGGGTGAATTCATCCCATTCACATTCACAGTTATGATTACTGAGTATTTATCTCTATCCTGTTTTCTTCTTTGCCCCCCCTCTCTTTTTATCCTATTCCTCCTCAAAAGTCTGTTTTGCTTTTGACCACTGTTTCCCTTAATACTCTCTCCATTTTATTGCTCTTCCCCTTCCATTCTCTTATCCCCTTTTCCTTGTATTTCCTTATTGGGTAAGATAGATTTCTATACTCAATAAGTGTGTATCTATATCCTTCCCTCTTTGAACCAATTCCAATGAGAGTGAGAATCAGGCATTGCTTCACATATACCCCCCATTTTCTCTTCCCCTATAAAGTTCTTCCTTGTATGCCCCTTTTATGGGAGAAAATTTTCTCTGTTCTTCTTATCCCTTCCTTTAGTGCATCCCTCTTTCTTACCTCTTTATTTTTTTTTTGAGATGATCCCAACACAATCAATTCATACTCAACATCCTTTCTCTAGGAAGACTCTTTCTGTAATTACCCTACTAATTACAATAATAAAATTCTTAGGAGTTATATGTATCATATTCTTATAGAGAAATAAAGGTTAATTTAATAAAGTACTTTATAATTACTCTTTCATGTTTGCCTTTTTGGGCTCCTCTTGAGTCTTTTGTTTGAATATAAAATTTTCTATTCAACTCTGGTCTTTACATCAAAAATTCATGAAAGGCCTTTATTTTATTAAATATCAATACATATAAATATAAATTTCATTAAATATCAGGGGGAAAATTCCCCCCCCAAAGGATTATGCTCAATTTTACCAGGTAGGTTATGTTTGATTGTAATCCTAGCTTCTTCTTTCCTTCCAGTTTGTCATAGCCCAAACCCTCCAGTCCTTTAACATGGAAACTACTAAATCTTGCATGATCTTGACTGTGGATCCATGATATCTGAATTATTATTTTTTTTTTGACTACTTGAAGTATTTTCTTCCTGACCTGGAATTGGGCTTTCACATTCATGGGAGTTTTCATTTTGGGATCTCTTTCAGAAAGTGATCAGTGGATTCTTTCAATTTCTATTTTGCCCTTTGTATTTGTATTAAGGCACTTTTGGCATGAAGGTTCCAGATTGCTTTCCAGAATGGTTATATTAGTTCACAGTTCCATCAACAGTGTATCAGTGGCCCAATTTTCCCACACCCCCACCAACATTTATAATTTTCTTTTAATGTCATATTGGTCGATCTAACAGGTGTGAGGTGGTATCTCAGAGTATTGCATTTCTCTAATCAAGGGTGATTTAGAACATTTTTTTCATATGATTAGTTATAGCTTTGATTTCTTCATCTGAAAACTGCTTATTAATATCCTTTGACTATTTGTCATTTGGGGAATGACTTGTATTCTTATAAATGAAACTTAGTTCTCTAAATATTTGAGAAATGAGACCTTTATCCAGAGAAATTTGCTGGAAAATTTTTCTCTGAGTTTGTGGTTTTTCCTTCTAATCTTGGTTACATTGGTTTTATTTGCACAAAACCTTTTTTTAATTTACAGCAAAGTTATTCATTTTACATCTCATAATGTTCCCTATCTTATTTGATCAGAAATTCTTCCCAGAGGCTACGCTTTAACTATTCTTTGTATTTCTAGCACTTAGTACAGTTTCTCTCACATAGTAAGTGACTGACTGACTAACCAAAATTACTCAAGGAACAACTCCTCATGTTTATTTCACCCCGAAGATAAACAATGGTTGGGGCAAGTAGGTGGCTCAGTGGATAGAGCACCAGCCATGGAGATGGGAGGTCCTGGGTTCAAATAGAAACTCAAGTACTTCTTAGTTGTATGACCACAAGGCAAATCAGTTAACCCCAAATTGCCTAGACCTTACCACTCTTCTGCTTTGAAACCAAGACCTAATACAGATTCTAAGGCAGAAGTTTGTTTTTTTAAGTGATCTGAGATGCATACTGATTGTATCCTTTTCTGGGGAGAGGGTGATGAAATGAATCACATATAGGCAGAATATTCTCATACAACTATTGAAAGATTAACATAATAAATATAGACAATAGGTGGAAGTCATAGAGAAGTAGATTCCACCTAAAATATAAGAATAAACAATAAAAAAACAACATGAGCTACCACTGTTTCATTTTTTGTTGTTGTTGCTGTCTCTGTAACCTTAGAGTTTAATTCAGAGCCTGGTGCTTCCTAAATATTTGTTGGTTGACTGATTAATTGATTATGAGGCAGCATAGTCATAATTTGGGTAGGACAACTGGGACTTTGCCTCAGGGTGCTGAAACTTAAATGCTGTTCAGAGCTCTTGGAGTCTTTCCCAATGGAAAACCAACTGAAATTGGTGTCTAGCTACAAAGAATATTTAATTGAAATAGGAGTCTGCCAAGGCTTTCCCCCTATAGTTCATGGTACTTTAACACCTTTTACCCTTACCAACTGAATTTGTTATTAAAAGTCTATTTATTTAATGTATTTTCAGGCATTTGCCCTGGACATGTCTTCTGCCTTTCCTCCTGATCACAAAAATTGCCAGTTATTGTCCTGTGATTCAGTGGGTTTCTTGTTTTTAGTAGTATCAAATAGAGGCTGGATGGTAATCTGCTCAGGCTTTTATAGAGGGGAATGGGGCATCAGGTAGGAAGGTCAGACTGGACAACCTTTAAATTCCCTCCCAACTCTGAAATTCTATGATTTAGAACACATGTCCTTGGTCAATTACAAAAGTTTCCTATTGCCTCTCAAATGAACTCTAAACTTCTTGAACTTATTTTTTGGGTCAGTGGTGAGATGGATAGTGTGCCCGATCTGGAGTTAGGGAGACCTAATTTCAGTTCTTGTCTCAGATACTTATTAGCTGTGTGACCTCAGGCAAATCATTTAAATTCTGCCCACCTCAGTTTCCTCATCTGTAAAATGAAAAAATACTAGGACCTGTCTCCACGAGTTCTTGGGAGAAAATGAGATAATATTTATAAAGTACTCTGAAAACTTTAAATATTATTATTATTACTTCATAATGTGACCCATCCTTGTGCACTCAGCTTTATATTTGTTTCCTTTTTTCTAGAATTGTTCCTTTGCCTATCCAAACCTTACTCATATTTCAAAGCCCAGCTTAAGGTCTACCTTCTTTGTAAAAACAAAACAAAACTTTTATGACTATTATAAGCATTATGTCTCATGATTTCCTATACCATAATTACAATTCTCAAGTATGTAATCCTTTAAGGTCTAGGGAACACAAATGTAGGACCTAAAGGGAGACTTGAGGGCCATCTAACCCAGTGCTTAATGGTGAAATTGAGGTTTGGTGATGTCAAAGAACTTGATCAAAATCTTACAGAGAGTAAAAATATCAGAGGTAGGATTTGAATCCAGGATTATTGACTCCAGAGTTAGAGAATTTTTCCTCTTTACCACTGAGGGCAAGTTTTCCTCTAAGATTATAGCCCCAAGATGCCATTTTGACTTTCATTTTCTATGGCACTTGAAACCCCTCAGATATACTATTGCGCAAGTTATAAGATGAAGTGAGGTCTGGGAGAAAATCAGTACTGCATCTCAAGATAAAAGCCCGGGTCTTTTTAAAGGCAGAATTGGGCTAGGACCCAGGAGACCTGGGTTCTGGTCTCAGGTACCTTTGAGAGTCAGGTTAATCATTTTGCCTCTCAAGGTCATGTTTTCATCCTCTCTAAAACTAAGGAGTTAGATTCTGGGATCTCTAAGGTCCTTCTCAACCATAAAATTCTACATTTCTCTCCGTGGCTTGACCATAAACCACATCACTACTGATTGGCCCTGGAAACCCACAAGTGCACTAGCTGGTAAATTATTCCAGGTTACTTTTGGAGCCCAGAATCACAAATTTGATTTCTGAAGCAAATGTTCATGGCTCATTGCTTTCCTATTATTCCAGTTTATTCAAAACTTGCCCTGGTACTTATCTATTTGGCTGCATATGGAAGAAAACAGCAACTTTTCCAATAAATAATGAAGGCGAGCAAATAAGAATTCACTGAAAGTCTTCACTTCTAGGTGGGCTGTGACCTTCCAACCCTAGACAGTCCCCAAATGAAGTCCTTTAGTGCAAGCACCCTTCTTTGATGCAATGCCCTGACTCTTCCAGGAGGTGCACCCACTGCAAATTCTAAATGATACAATGCAACAGATACATTTCAGGCATCATTCTTATCGGCCCCATTCATGAGAACTTGACTTGTGTATTGAAATGTTGAAGATATGGTGCCAAATCTCTTGTTTGCATCAAGGATGTCTCCTTGAGGAGGTGTGCATTTCTTGCCCAGCAAGACCCCATCAGTTGATTCAG